>NC_086329.1:4688511-4988511 GCF_036172605.1 Pelobates fuscus
ACTGCTCAATGTATAACATATGGTTTAATGTACGGTATACAGCTTATTGTATTTGTTCTGGTGAGTAGAATAATTGCCTTCAGGCTTTTTGCTGTAAACACAGATTTTTCAGAGATAATGCAGAGTTTACACTACAGCCTAGTGATAACTTCACTGGCCACTCCTAACATGGCTGCTAGAGGTGCATCTTGGGGCAGTGATGCACAGTGTGACTGACATTCAGTGTCTCCACCCTCTGCATGAAGACACTGAACTTTCCTCATATAGAGTTGCATTGATTCAGTGCATCTCTATGAGGAGATGCTGATTGGCCATGGTGGCATTTGGCTCCACCCTCTTGGCTGAGATAATCAGAATTGATCATCTCAGCCAATCTAATGCTTTCCTATGGGAAAGCATTGTGATTGGCTGAGATCTTCACTTGTTGATTATAGTGTCTCTTTAAGCTAGACATGACAAATAATAACTATCCACATAAATGAATAAACGATACTAAGGGATCACTGTCTTGTACTTTATATCTCGGTATTCCAGTCCTGGAGGGAGGCAGAGAGGTTCTGCAAATTGTGCAGTTTGGGAGAATAAATCAGCTTGGGTTAAGTTAAAATGTTGGGTATAAAACACACTAGACATGGGGGCACTGCAAACTAATTAGTTGGTCTGCCCCTAACAACAGAAAACATGACACCTCGGAGCAAAAATACTTTTTTGCAGGCTGTGTGAGTCCTAGTCAGGGGAGGTGTGGCTCAGGCTGCATAAACAGAAACAAAGTGATTTCACGCCTAAATGGCAGAGAATTGAGCAGCGAGACTGCAGGGGCATGATCTATATACAGCAAAACTGCTTCATTTGGCTAAAGTTGTTTGGGTGACTATAGTGTTCCATTAATATGATCTCTTATGGATATTTTGGGACCAGGGCACCTTTAATTTCACATCCTTATAAGTGTCTAACAGTTATTTCCTTTATACAGGTCTCTTCGCGACTTCGACAGGCAAATTTCTCGTCGGTGGCGGCAGCTGTGGTGAGCTAATTTTATTTTTGCAACCCTACAGGTGGTGGGGACAAAGTGGTTAAGGTGTGAGTAAGCTGGGGTGCCCTGAGAATGAGTGTTCATTACACAAACTGACCACCTTTTTAAATCTCAATAAATAGAAAATCTTTGGTTTAAAAGTGAAGGCATTTTAATAGTTCATTTTCTACCAACTTCTCTTTTCAGCCTCGGACCAAACTCTTCATAAATGGACAATTTATTGATTCACAGACTTCGGACTGGATCGATGTTCACAACCCAGTAAGAAATTGCCTAATTAACCATAAAATGGACGCGTGACCATAGATCAAACCTTTATTGGTCAATAGCTTTTACATTGCATTAAAACTGTGGTACGAGCTAGCTGAACTTGGTAGGGCCATCTGTAACGGACATAAACCATGAACTATGTCAGCACATTGTGCTTTATGTAGATCTCATACCGCTTTAAGTATTTTGTCCGGGACAGCGCGATCTCCTGCTCTGCATGACAGCGAGAGATTCCAAAGTGAAAATGTTTAACTTGACAAACCTCATGTAGTGTTCAGCGAGCGCTCGCTCTGTAATTGTTTGGGATCTATTTCTCCTGTGTTCTGGATTTGTTAGTGCTCTATGTATGCCACCCATGTAATAAGATCTCTGGATGTTAGTGTTCTAATGCAAGATTCTATTGTGAAGTTCTAATTCTACAATCCTGAATGAATGCTCTCCGATACCAAATGGCTATGAGTCGATCTGTCTCCTTGTTTTTGTAAGCCTTTTAGCATGGCTCGCAGACCATATTGTCCTTGCGGGTTTAGTCTATGGAAGGATAACACTTATTTTCTCATTAATTCCAGGCCACTAATGAGGTGATTAGTCGGGTGCCGCAAGCCACACAGAATGAAATGGAGGCAGCAGTCAATGCATGCCAGCGCGCTTTTCCAGCCTGGTCTGAGACGTCCATCCTGACCAGACAGCAAGTCTTCCTCCGGTACCAACAGCTCATTAAGGACAATCTGGTACGTGTGGGTAGGGTGACGTATCTTCTGGATTACTCTGGCGAGGATAGGATGAGGAACTTGTTGAGATATGGTGGATTGCATTAGGTTGGGTGATACAAGATACTTGTGGGTAAGATGAGATGCTAGGTAATGGTGGGTAATGTGAAATAAAGTACTGTTTGCATTACAGTGGGGTGGGATCAAACTCTTTCTGTATTAAGATGTGTAGTGTGATTAGTCTGGTTTCACAAGGTTTCTTTTGCAGAAAGAGCTGGCACGTCTAATCACGTTGGAGCAGGGGAAGACTTTGGCCGATGCTGAGGGTGATGTTTTTCGTGGTCTTCGTAAGTCTATTCATTTAGATTATACATTCTGTTTGTTACAGAGAATATTGTGATTTTGGCCTTAGCTTTGATATATATTGATGTTTTACAGAGGTCGTGGAGCATGCTTGTAGCGTTACCTCTCTTATGCTGGGTGAAACGTTGCCATCCCTCACAAAAGATATGGACACCTACACCTTTCGTTTACCGATTGGTGTCTGTGCTGGCATTGCACCATTTAACTTTCCTGCTATGATTCCTCTTTGGATGTTCCCTATGGCCATGGTTTGTGGAAATACTTATTTGATGAAGCCTTCGGAGCGAGTTCCAGGAGCCACCATGTTACTTGCACGGCTTTTGCAGGATGCAGGAGCTCCAGATGGGACATTGAACATCATCCATGGTCAACATGCAGGTAAATGTCTTAAGCACAATGTGTGGTACATAATGGTTGATGTTGGTAGACTCTTAAGGTGAGACACTTTATTATGAGGGATTGTTGAGACATGTGGAATCATGGGTTTGGGGCTAATTGGCACATGCTGTGTTGTGGTAGGCACTGTTTGGGTAGCATAAAACATGCTTTGGCAAAAGGGTCTGTGTCAAGGGTGGCGTGTGGTGAGAGCGTCTGTGTGGTAAGGGTGGCGGGAGGGTCTGTGTGATGTAGCAAGGGGGGTGTCTGTAAACAAATTTGTGTTTTGACCTTAAGGAGTCAACTTTTTCATCTAGCGGTGAACTTTATCTGCGACCATCCCGCCATCCGAGCGATCAGCTTTGTGGGCTCGAACCAAGCTGGGGAATACATTTATGAGAGAGGATCACGGAATGGCAAGAGGGTGCAGTCCAACATGGTATGGTTAATTTGGCAGAAACCTGTGTACAGTGTCTTAGTCCAGTGATGGTTAACAATTGGCGCTCCAGCAGAATAAACTTCCGAGGATAACACAGAATGGATGAGCGCTGTATGGACTTGTGGTATCGCCACACCAGTAATAAATTCCAAATAAAAAAAGATTGTTCCAGCGCTCTCAAAAATAACCTAGTGTTGTTATATTGAGTGCAGAGCAGGGAGCTCACAAATGCAAAGTTTTAGCTCACATGAGATCCTTTTTCAAACTACACGTCCATAGACGCTCCACCATCACTGTGGTAGCTAGTGCAAAAAATGGCGCATGTGACTTATGGTGTTTTTCCTGCAGGGAGCGAAGAATCACGGTGTCGTACTGCCAGATGCCAATAAAGAGAACACATTGAATCAGCTGGTGGGGGCTGCGTTTGGAGCAGCTGGGCAGCGCTGTATGGCATTATCTACGGCTGTTTTGGTTGGCGAGGCTAAAAAATGGCTTCCAGAGTTGGTGGAAAAAGCAAAGAAGCTACGAGTTAATGCTGGTAAGAAATGGGTGTACATATCATACGTCGAAATATAGGTGCCTACTCTTCTACCTGCCAACCTGAGTGTTTGTGTATACATAGCGTTGCTCTTGCTGACCATGTGCTCCTCCCTACATTCCATGGACAAAATAATGCTCCTGTTATGCACTTGTGTGAATGGGTATTGAGCACAGGCAGTGTGCTTGGCAGAGTCTGGGCCCCCCTCCCTTGCCCTTGCTGGCAGTGTGCTTGGCAGAACCTGTTCTCCCCTTCCTCCCCCCCTGCAGTGTGCCATGGAGAGACTGGAGCCCTCCGCAGGCAGTGATTGAAACAGCAGTTTAATAATTTTGTTTGTTCTTTTTAGTTTGCAAAGTAGAGAAATGTTTGACAGATGGGAAGTTGAAGGAATAATAATAAACTTTTTTTGGGAGAGGAGAAAAGCAGGGAGAGAGAGAAAGTGTTGTGGACTATGCTAAAACCGTGAGAAACTTTAGCGTGTTTTCACTCTTCTTTCCATCGCCTGGTTTCTCCTTTTCTCTGCATTTGTGCCTGTTCTAACCATTACTGAATGAAGTTTGTCCTCTCATTCCTTATTAGGAGATCAGCCTGGTGCTGACGTGGGTCCTCTCATCAGTCCAGCGGCCAAACAGCGTGTGTGCAGCTTGGTTGAATGTGGTGTTAAAGAAGGGGCAAGTTTGCTATTGGACGGTCGAGACATCAAAGTAAAAGGTTTCGAACATGGAAACTTTGTAGGACCAACAATCTTGGGAAATGTGAAGGTGCGTGCATACGACGTTTGTTTGGTGGCAGTGGAAAGTTATGGTAGAAAATGGGGAGAGGCAAGGGTATTGGGGAGAAGATGGTGATCAGGAGGTACGGGAGGGGCTATTGGGGAGATGATGGTGTTTGGGAGGTACAGGGAGGGGCTATTGGGGAGATGATGCTGTTTGGGAGGTACAGGGAGGGGCTATTGGGGAGATGATGGTGTATGGGAGGTACATGGAGGGGCTATTGGGGAGATGATGGTGTATGGGAGGTACAGGGAGGGGCTATTGGGGAGATGATGGTGTATGGGAGGTACAGGGGGGGGCTATTGGGGAGATGATGGTGTTTGGGAGGTACAGGGAGGGGCTATTGGGGAGATGATGCTGTTTGGGAGGTACAGGGAGGGGCTATTGGGGAGATGATGGTGTATGGGAGGTACAGGGAGGGGCTATTGGGGAGATGATGCTGTTTGGGAGGTACAGGGAGGGGCTATTGGGGAGATGATGGTGTATGGGAGGTACAGGGAGGGGCTATTGGGGAGATGATGGTGTTTGGGAGGTACAGGGAGGGGCTATTGGGGAGATGATGGTGTATGGGAGGTACAGGGAGGGGCTATTGGGGAGATGATGGTGTTTGGGAGGTACAGGGAGGGGCTATTGGGGAGATGATGGTGTTTGGGAGGTACAGGGAGGGGCTATTGGGGAGATGGTGTATGGGAGGTACAGGGAGGGGCTATTGGGGAGATGATGGTGTATGGGAGGTACAGGGAGGGGCTATTGGGGAGATGATGGTGTATGGGAGGTACAGGGAGGGGCTATTGGGGAGATGATGGTGTATGGGAGGTACAGGGAGGGGCTATTGGGGAGATGATGGTGTTTGGGAGGTACAGGGAGGGGCTATTGGGGAGATGATGGTGTTTGGGAGGTACAGGGAGGGGCTATTGGGGAGATGATGGTGTATGGGAGGTACAGGGAGGGGCTATTGGGGAGATGATGGTGTATGGGAGGTACAGGGAGGGGCTATTGGGGAGATGGTGTATGGGAGGTACAGGGAGGGGCTATTGGGGAGATGATGGTGTATGGGAGGTACAGGGAGGGGCTATTGGGGAGATGATGGTGTATGGGAGGTACAGGGAGGGGCTATTGGGGAGATGATGGTGTTTGGGAGGTACAGGGAGGGGCTATTGAGGAGATGATGGTGTATGGGAGGGGCTATTGAGGAGATTATGGTTTTTGGGAGGTACAGGGAGGGGCTATTGAGGAGATGATGGTGTTTGGGAGGTACAGGGAGGGGCTATTGAGGAGATGATGGTGTATGGGAGGTACAGGGAGGGGCTATTGGGCAGATTGTGTATGGGAGGTACAGGGAGGGGCTATTGGGCAGATGATGGTGTATGGGAGGTACAGGGAGGGGCTATTGGGGAGATGATGCTGTTTGGGAGGTACAGGGAGGGGCTATTGGGGAGATGATGGTGTATGGGAGGTACAGGGAGGGGCTATTGGGGAGATGATGGTGTATGGGAGGTACAGGGAGGGGCTATTGGGGAGATGATGGTGTTTGGGAGGTACAGGGAGGGGCTATGGGACAGTTGATTAGGAAAAGTGACGTAAGGAAGTGGAATTTAAATGGAGGTTTCCATTACACTGTGGGAAATAGAAGGTAAGTGCGCAGGGAAATGAATCTGCCGGTAACTGATCTATTTTTGCGTCTTACAGACTGATATGACTTGTTACAAGGAGGAAATATTTGGGCCTGTCCTGGTGGTTTTAGAGGCAGATACTCTGGATGATGCAATTGAGATTGTAAATAACAATCCATACGGGAATGGCACTGCCATCTTCACCACGAATGGCGCAACCGCACGCAAATACACACACCTGGTGGATGTGGGGCAGGTTAGTACTGCATGGGCAGGCCATTTCACCTTTTACTGTTCGCATCTTCGAAGGCAAAGGGAAGACCTGTTGGCAAGAAAATGGAGTATCAATCGCTCTGTTTAAGGGTCAACATGTTCTTTAAAATGGGGCCTTGTTATATCGGAGTCTATTCTAATGGTGGGATTAATGTGTTAATGTCTTGAGGTTTTTCTTTACGGCAGGCACCTGGAAGGTGTTACTAAGGGGATTTGTAAAAGGGCTGATTTCTCTTGATATGGTCTTTTATTAAATATGCCTACAGGGACATGTAGTTATGGGGCTTGAGTCTCTTTTAATATAGCGAGGTGGGGGGGGGGGGGGGAAGGGGTTTGGATTTGTAACAAAAAAATATTGATGTGATTTATGTCTTTTAGATCGGGGTGAATGTCCCAATCCCAGTACCCCTCCCCATGTTCTCATTCACTGGCTCACGTGCTTCCTTCCGTGGTGACACTAATTTCTATGGCAAGCAGGTATGTTGGGAACAATGAATATCCTATATCTTTATAACCGCCACAGGTCCTGCAGAGCTATAGATTATATGTACATCACTTTACACAGGTTCTACAGCAGGGGGTCAGAATGTTGTGTCCTAATCTATTAGTTAGGCCTAATATTTACCACCCAAGCCATGTCTGTATGTCTTATCCCTGCTGTCATTTATTCTGTCTTTGACAAATAGCCTTTTGACCTCTGCTGCCGCTAGTCTCCGCTATTATGTTGTGGGCTCATGCAATGCGGGTTAATCTCTGCAAAGCTAATGAAGCAATATATTGTATCTATTTCCCTAATTCCACTGATTGTTTATGTGAATAAAACTAGCTTTGTTGTTGTCAAACAGGGTTATTTACTGAAGTGAGAATTCAAAGGGAAATTCACATTTAAGGTCAAAAAAGCTGAATTGGAAAAATTCAGTTTGCTATGCTTCAAGTTTCATTCCTTTTGGCGTAAAATTTAAAATGCAATGTGAATTCTTACCTTGGGAACGTCTGCATGTCAATGCTTATATCTGTGTTCGCTTGTTCAGACAGAAAATAGCCCTCCATAGTAGCCAGTCATTGTGATAGCAGGAGGAAGGGTGGCTACATATAGCTTCCAATTCTGAAAGCATGGGCTTCCACCCTCACAGGCCACAGAGCACATTGCACACTCACAAACTGGGTAACAGTCCATATAGCTGCTGATTGTCATGTGAGAAATGTTTCGAACCCTTTACTGGGCGCTTTCATTTTCCAAATGTTTCACACTAAGTTCCTATTCTGTGACCAAAAGAGAATCTCTGACCGTTCCTTGTTTTCTGTCCGCAGGGGATCCAGTTTTATACTCAGGTCAAGACTGTGACATCTCAGTGGAAGGAGGAAGATGCTACGCTGACCAGTCCTGCTGTCGTCATGCCGACCATGGGTCGTTAATGTCTAGATCCTTCTGTCTGCTATTGAACAGACCTGGATTGGTTAGCGAGCTATTGATGGGTGTGATTTGTTACATGACCCGTATGTGACGTCCGTCCAAGGATGGTGGCGGCTGCTTTCTCTTTCTGAATTATGTTCTAAAATTACCTTTTTACCAAGTTTACTAGTTTTTACTTGGCCAATAAACCTTCTGGTTTTCAGTGGAGTATAAGGTGCAGAGGGTGGTAAAGTAATGGTTCCACGAATCTGTGTACCACGCAGACACACTTTGTTAAACGTGTGTAAAACAGTCACATACAAAGTCTGACAGATTCTTACTATGAATCAAAATCAATTAATTTGGAGATGAATAAACTTTTTTTTTTTTTTTTTCCCTTCACTTAAGATCCAATGCCAAACCTTTAAAACAATTATGTATTTTCTCTCCATGTCTTTAGTTTACTAAGATGGCCTATTACATTTCCGCCCCTCCATACCTGCCTCTCAGGACCAGGACTAAAAAACCATGTTTTGTGACCTCTGAATGTAGCCTGACATCCATTTAATCATGTTACAGGAATATAAACAAAACCGTATCACTGCTGCCTCCTGCCTTCTTTCATTAAAGAATTTCTTTATTTATTCCTCGTGGTGTGTTTTGTTTTTCCCTATGGTTTTGTTTTTGTTTTGTTTTTAGTAATAAAGGTATTAAAATAGGGGCGGGGGGCGCCTCGATTCCTCTCCTCTGTGGAATGTTTGTCTACATCCCCTTGCGTGGCATGGAGCTTTGCATTTCTGGAGAAAGAAGAGGTGGAGCTCACCTTTCTTGGACTCCTAGCGCTGTCTGAGTCACTAGCCTTCTCCCACCCCCCCCTCCAAATCTCCTTGGCTATCTCTCTCCCTCCCCTAATATCTTTGTCTACTACTTGCCCATCCTAGTTATTTGCTTAGAAGGGCCCAAGGTTGCCCGAGAGAAGCCTCTCTCCAGGTGGAAGGAGAGTTGCATTTTTAAATGACAAATCTTAGCCTCCTAAATGAAAATCCCTGCACCAACAGACATTTCCAGTGTTACTTTGTAAGGTGCTAGGCTTATATAATCACAAATATTCTGTAATCTGATCAGAGCCTGATCATCATTCACCAATTATTTCCATGTGGCAAACCTATTGTGTATAAACTTTAGAATGTTAATCTCCCTGGGTCTAACCTGTTCATTTCACTGCCGTCTGAGAAGGTACAGGTGAAAGAGGGAATGCGGAGTTCCTTTTCATCCAAATGGTTAATCCACTTTACGTATTGAAATTGGGGAAGCAGGCCGAGCTCTGATAAGGTAGGACGAGTTGTTGGCGATTAAATGGGGGTACGGTTGAATGACATGACTGTAGATAATATAGGGGTACACGCACTGTGCAGACTGATGCATAGTGTACTAGCGGGAACATGAGATGCACAGGGATGGTACCAAAACAGGACTGGTGAATGGGTCATATAGTGACAATAAATCCCACATTTCTGGAGTTAGTTCCTAATTTTATGTGAAATCTAAAAGGAAGAGGAAAGAATAGAGAAACTAATTATGCTCTATTTAAGAATAAGTTAATGCAATAAAAAGTTTTGTGTTTTTTTTTTTAAATATTGTTCCGAACTGGTTGGTGATCGTAGAGAAATAAGGGTAAATGGATAATTCCAAAAATATATGTAGAAAGTGATTAGATATAGAGATATAGAGTAAGTGCACAATGTGTTGGGTTATCAATGGAGTCATATTTTATGATCGTGTGGTGATATGTTCTAAGGGGTAGATGTGTAATATGGGGGTAATGGTGTCATTACACAGCTTGCACCTAGCGCTCTACCCTGCGCATGCTATCCATTTCATCATGATTACCGACTCTCGACCCTGCGCATTCTACCAATCTATTCATTTTATGATTATTACCGACTCTCTACCCTGTGCATTCTATCCATTTCATCATGATTATCTCCTCCTGGGGGACATTTTACCCCTATATTACACATCTACCCCCTTATAACATTACCCCTATAATACATATCTACCTCATAATACACATCTACCCCTTATAACATATTACCCCCCATATTACACATCTACCCCCTTATAACATTACCCCATAATACACATCTACCCCCTATAATACACATCTACCCCTATAACATATTACCCCCATAATACACATCTACCCCCCTTATAGCATATTACCCCCATATTAAAAATCTACCCCCTTATAACATTACCCCATATTACACATCTACCCCCTTATAACATTACCCCATATTACGCATCTACCCCCTTATAACATTACCTCATAATACACATCTACCCCCTTATAACATTACCCCATATTACACATCTACCCCCTTATAACATTACCTCATAATACACATCTACCCCGTTATAACATTACCCCATAATACACATCTACCCCTATAACATATTACCCCATAATACACATCTACCCCTATAACATATTACCCCATAATACACATCTACCCCTATAACATATTACCCCATAATACACATCTACCCCCTTATAACATTACCCCATATTACACATCTACCCCCTTTTAACATTACCCCATAATACACATCTACCCCTATAACATTACCCCATAATACACATCTACCCCCTTATAACATTACCCCATATTACACATCTACCCCCTTTTGACATTACCCCATAATACACATCTACCCCTATAACATTACCCCATAATACACATCTACCCCTATAACATATTACCCCATATTACACATCTACCCCCTTATAACATATTACCCCCATATTACACATCTACCCCCTTATAACATATTGCCCCATATTACAAATTTACCCCCTTATAACATTACCCCATAATACACATCTACCCCCTTATAACATATTACCCCCATATTACACATCTACCCCCTTATAACATATTACCCCTACAATACACATCTATCCCCTTATAACATATTACCCCATATTATACATCTACCCCCTTATAACATATTACCCCATATTACACATCTACCCCCTTATCACATTACCCCATATTACCCCATATTATACATCTACCCCCTTATAACATTACCCCATATTACACATCTACCCCCTTATAACATTACCCCATAATACACATGACCGTGTTATTCTTATTTATGTTATGCATTCTGTGGTGCCATAGTATTATTATCCGTTTTATTTAATGATTATTATTGGCAGATTACTATTGAAATGTCAGCATATTTTAAGAACAAAAAAACCTGTTGCTGACTTGGGAAGGGAATGGCCTAATTGTGCCCTTTTGCCATTCGTTATCTGTGTAAATGATTGTACAGTTTGAGGCAGTGACATTGTTAATATGTGACTCATCTAACGCTTCTGTGCAAACTTTGTTCCCATAAGTATATACACCCCATAGAGCATGCTATACGTGTCTCCAATATACCAAGTACATATATCTTGTTACATGCATAACTGATAATGTACACGCACACTTCCTATATACCTTTCCATGTGTACATGGTAGAGTAATTTATTACCCTGTACATGTTATATCAGAGATAAGTAGAATTACTACCCACCCCTATAGTGTAGCAGAGCAGGTAGAATAAGAAAAAAAACTCTAATTTCACATGAAAGTGTGTAAGATGGACATTTCATAATAGTTTACTATGGCAAATAAATGCACCTTAACAGTTTCACCATTATATATCTTCTATATTATATAATACGTTTAGGCTCAGGTTAAAGGTCCACTATAGGCACCCAGACCACTTCAGCTCAATGAAGTGGTCTGGGTGCCTGGTCCAGCTAGGTTTAACCCTTTTTGCTGTAAACATAGCAGTTTCAGAGAAACTGCTATGTTTATATTAGGGTTAATCCAGCCTCTAGTGGCTGTCTCATTGAAAATCACAGTGAGAAGATGCCAGCGTCCATAGGAAAGCATTGTAAATGCTTTCCTATGAGACTGGCTGAATGCACGCGGCTCTTGCCGAAGAGGAGGCGGAGAGCTCCCCGCCCGGCGCTGGAGAAAGAGGTAAGTTTAACCCCTTCCTCCCCCTAGAGCCCGGCGGGAGGGGGACCATGAGGGTGGGGGCACTATAGTGCCAGGAAAACGAATATGTTTTCCTGGCACTATAGTGGTCCTTTAACCCCTTAAGGACACATGACATGTGTGACATGTCATGATTCCCTTTTATTCCAAATGTTTGGCCCTTAAGGGGTTAAAGGAACACTATAGTCACCTAAATTACTTTAGCTAAATAAAGCAGTTTTAGTGTATAGATCATTCCACTGCAATTTCACTGCTCAATTCATTGTCATTTAGGAGTTAAATCACTTAGTTTCTGTTTATGCAGCCCTAGCCACACCTCCCCTGGCTATGATTGACACAGCCTGCATAAAAAAAAATGGTTTTACCTTAAATAATTGTATCTCAATCTCTAAATTGAACTTTAATCACATACAGGAGGCTCTTGCAGGGTCTAGCAAGCTATTAACATAGCAAGGGATAAGACAATCTTAATTAAACAGAACTTGCAATAAAGAAAGCCTAAATAGGGCTCTCTTTACAGGAAGTGTTTATGGAAGGCTGTGCAAGTCACATGCAGGGAGGTGTGACTAGGGTTCATAAACAAAGGGATTTAACTCCTAAATGGCAGAGGATTGAGCAGTGAGGCTGCAGGGGCAAGTTCTATACACCCAAACTGCTAAAGTTGTTCATGTGACTATATACAGGGTACTGTAGAAGTGATACCGGAGAAACTGACGGAAGCCAAGCACAGAGAGATGGACACAGGTTTCTTCAGGAAGGAAGAGATTCTTTATTGGATCACCGATCGGGACTCAGAGGGACTAGCGTCACCAAAATACCACAAGTTCTGAGCCCCGGACAATAGTGCAGGCTCCTTATATAGGCATATAACTCCTCCCATATTAAGCTCCACCCGCACATTCTCTTAACCAATCAACACAAATAAGAATTAACTTCCTGTTTGACCGCATGGCTTGTCCAGCACAATGGAGGAGGGGAATACTATATCCTGTATTCTTGCACATGCTCCGTACACTACTGATCGTATCTTGCCTCGTGCAACCAACTGATCGATACGTCAGCATATGCACGTACACATGCCACGTGGTAATCTCGGCCTACTAAATTTATTTTTACCGAGATTCCACCACATTCCCCCCTTTGATGCCTCTTGATATTTTACAATTACTTGAGGCATCACATAACCTTAGTTTTGCTTACACCGCAAGTTACCTTGAACCAGACCAGACTTATCTTATGATGTGAATCTTTAACATTCATCTTCTTGCATTGGTTCTCCCTGATCTAGAGCCTTATATTTATATATCGCCATTATCTGTGCAGCAGCCTTCCTCTCTGCTATACTTCCTATCAGGCTTTGCACAGACCTAACTACTAGGGGTATAAGACACGGTAGGAGTAGACACAACAGTAAAATCAGTAGGACTCCACCTACCACTGCCTTAAGCCCTCCAAACCACTCATACCAGCTACCAAACCAACTACTTGGATTGTACCCTTTCCATACCTGAGTAGGCACATGCGCTAGTTTAACCATATGGCTAGTAAGCTCAGCTATTGCTTGCCCTTCGTCGTCTATTTGAAGACAGCAATTGCTTAGGTTAAACTTCCCACATACACCTCCCTCTACTGCCAAAAGGTAATCCAAGGCTAATCTATTCTGGTATACTGCTGTCCTCATCCTGGTATTATGTTTCACTAGGAGATTGAGCGCTTGTGATGTTTCATTAGTGATAATCTCAACCACCGCCTGTAATCTTATAATGCGGTTGAGCATATAAATAGGGGTTCTATAACCAAAGGTACCATCTTCTGCCCACGTGGCTGGCCCATAATAATCTATGATACGCTGGGGAGGCCATTCATTATCTTCCCAGGTGCCTATCTCTAAGGGTCCCCTTTTCTTCCTATGATTCACATCATACACTTTAACACCTAAAGTCTCACCTGTTTCAATCGGTAACAAGAAGAAGGATGGTTTGAGCATACCCAACACACATGCCCCTTCCCAGTCCTGTGGCAACTCCGAATAGGCTTTCTTACCACAGATCCAGTACAAATTTGCTGGGGCTCTCCAGGTAGATGTGATGGATAAATCAAACCACACATCCTTTAAACTGGCATATCTAGCAAACGGGTTAGATGGTTCTGAGACATTTGAAGCCGACCACCAAGTTGTATTCTTTGTATCATCATCATAAGCTTTTTGCCCTAGACAAGTTAATTCTCCTACAGAAGTGTTATACATTATTCCTTTCCTTGCTATGCAAACATAACCTATGATGGAGGTCTTTAATCTCCACTCAGATTTACCTCTAACACTCATATGATAATCGGCTTGTGTAGATATTAGTTGGTCAACTGCCTCAGAACCGGACATTACCTCCTTTGCTTCCCAAGGCCATTGGTCTCCCATGTTAGTACCTCCACACACATAGCAGTTGGTAACATTAAGACTACCGGCAATACTTTCAGCTAGGTCAATGAACAGGTTTTTAGCGTTATGGGGGATCTTATTATCTATACTCATCTCTTCATAAAAGGAATGGTATACTTGATGAGTCTGGGAGGATACCGTATCAGTCTCTATTCCTATAAACAATAATGTCCCAGGATCTAAACCCGTCCCGTATATCTGAAACCCAAATAAATTTCCATACTTATCTAGGAACTTGTCGGGGTTATTAATAAGTATATGGACTGGGTTGCATTCCATAGACTTACAATAAGGGCTAGTCGGCAACTTAGTCACTATCATGTCTTTATCTACTGTCTGTCCCCAAGTCGCCCACCCCACACAAGACCAATATGGGCAAAAGTTATAGTCTTTATTTGGGCATCTAGGACTTACATATTTATTTTTACTACTGGGACAAATATATTTATCATTAGACCCATACGTCCTCTCCCATCTAAGATCCCCACATACATTCCACGGTTTTCTACCACTTGATATCGCCTTACATGCATCAAATAACAGAACACCCGAAGAATATACGGATTCTAACACCGTCTTATTAATTAGGGTCCCCTGAGGATCTCCATTCCTGAGAGTCAACCAAATTGTACGAGGTTGATACTCTGGACTGAAGCACTTAGGTTCTCCTACTCCTAAATGGCACACACTATAGTCTATATTTAGGTATCTACATCTTGATACCTCTCCTTTACATTCGTATTGTGAATGCCAAATTAGGGTTTGGGAAATATGGTTACCTGTTCTCGTAGTCTTAATGCATACCTCACAGCTAGGAGTGTCGGTACCTCTACCTTCCTGAATATAAAAACACATGTAAATAAACACAATCAAAAGCACATCTTTCGCCGTCATCCTCAGTCTTCGTCCGTGCGATGGAACCTCAGCTTCCAGGATGTGAGGGCTGCAGGGAATGGAGTTCTGCTCGTCTTCACAGGTGTCCCTTCGAGACTTTCCTGGCTTATACACTATGTGTTGGTAAGCGGACAGGCTTTATTATGGCCTTCTCACTCACACCTGTAACAATAAAATTTGTAATCCACAATAATTCCTCGTTACTCCGACTGAGTAGTGCGTTTCAACCGGATCTTGCAGGGATTCTCTGGATCTGCTGTAACTTGCCAAGAATCGACTGCTGCTGGTTTAACCCTGGAGTGATGTATCCACGGAGTTACTTCGGCTACTTTTATCGCTGTAGGGGTAGACAAAAGAACAACATAAGGACCTCTCCACTTGGGCCCTAACGGTACATTATTCCACTCTTTAATCCACACTTGGTCTCCTGGATGATAACTATGAACAGGGGGATAAATATTCACAGGTAATCTATCTTGTACCCATTTCTGTACCTCCTCCATAGTCTTACCCAACTCTACAACCTGCTGCCGGGTAATTCCTTCTCCCAACTACCACCTCCACCAAGTACGGGAGGTGGTCGCCCATACATAATTTCAAAAGGAGAGAGGCCCATCCTTCTGGTAGGGGTACTGCGGATTCGCAATAGAGCTATGGGTAAGAGAACGTTCCACTTAAGTTGGGTTTCCTGACACATTTTAGCCAACTGGTTCTTAATAGTTCTATTCATTCTCTCTACCTTACCAGAACTCTGGGGTCTATATGCAGTATGAAGCCTCCACTTTATACCAAGCATATGAGTCAGTTGTTGTAGGCACTGGTGAACAAAAGCTGGACCATTGTCCGATCCTATAGAACAGGGTAGTCCATATCGGGGTATTATTTCTCGTAGCAGGAATCTTACAACTTCTCCTGCTTTCTCTGTACGAGTAGGACATGCTTCTACCCAGCCTGAATAGGTGCACACAATTACCAACAGGTAACGATGTCCACCCGATTTAGGCATTACTGTAAAGTCTATTTGTAGATCGGACATGGGGAGTCCCCCCATAAACTGGACTCCTGGTGGCTTTACTGGTCCTTGTCTTGCATTATTCTTAGCACACGTTACACATCTGCGTACAATGGCCTGAGTCAAGTTGGACAATCTTGGTATGTAGAAATGTTTCCTGAGAGATTCTTCAGTACTGTCTCTCCCAGAATGTGTCCCGTTGTGATAATTTTGGACAATTTCTACCGCTAGTGATGCTGGTATGACTATTCTTCCATCTTCTAGCTGATACCACTTGTTCTCCAAATACTTTCCCGGTTCAGTCTTTAACCACTCCTCTTCTTGAGCTGTATAAACTGGAGTCCATTGGGACAGTGGAGTTGGTATAAGAGCAGCTATATGCCCCACATACTCCTGTCTTCCTGATTCAGCAGCACGCTTAGCTGCACTATCTGCCATCCGATTTCCCTTGGTTACATCACCATCTCCTCTCAGATGCGCTCGACAATGTATAATACCGACTTCTTTCGGCTCCCACACTGCTTCCAATAGTTGTAGGATTTCAGCTGCGTACTTGATTTCTTTGCCTTCTGAATTCAGTAGTCCTCTTTCTTTATACAAAGCTCCGTGGGCATGAGTGGTTAAAAACGCATACTTAGAGTCCGTATAGATATTTACTCTTAAACCTTCAGCCAATTGTAACGCTCGTGTTAGTGCTATCAATTCTGCCTTTTGTGCTGATGTTCCTTTCGCCAGTGGCCGAGCTTCTATCACCTTGTCTATTGTTGTTACTGCATATCCTGCATAGCGGATCCCTTCTTTCACATAACTACTGCCGTCGGTATAATATTGAACATCGGGGTTCTGGATGGGAAAATCACGAAGATCTGGTCTACTTGAAAATACTTCATCCATTACTTCCAAACAATCATGTTGACTTTCAGTAGGTTGCAGCAAAAGGGTAGCTGGATTTAAGGTGTTTACAGTCTCTAAATGCACTCTTGGGTTTTCACACAACATTGCTTGATACTTGGTCATACGGCTGTTACTAAACCAATGATTTCCTTTGTAATCCAACAACGTCTGTACTGCATGTGGGACTCGTACATAAAGTTCTTGACCCAGAGTGAGTTTATCGGCTTCAGCTACTAGCAGGGCGGCTGCAGCTACGGCTCTTAGACAAGGTGGAAGTCCGCTGGCCACTGCATCCAGTTGCTTAGACATGTAGGCAACAGGTCTTTGCCATGATCCCAAGTACTGTGTCAATACTCCCACAGCCATTCTTCTTTGCTCGTGTACATATAAGTAGAATGGTCGTGTGTGATCAGGTAGACCTAATGCTGGGGCACTCATCAAAGCCTTCTTCACATCTTCAAATGCCGTTTGCTGTTCTTGGGTCCATAAGAAGGGGTCGTGCTCTGTACCTTTGATGGCTACGTACAGAGGTTTTGCTAGTATCGCATAGCTGGGAATCCATATCCTACAGAAGCCCGCTGCCCCCAAGAATTCTCGCACTTGTCTTCTATTCTTGGGTATTGGTATTTGGCAGACAGCTTCTTTTCTCTCTGGCCCCATAATCCTTTGACCTTCAGAGATATGGAATCCCAGATACTTGACAGTTGGCAAACACAACTGAGCCTTCTTCCTGGACACCTTGTATCCTGCCTTCCAGAGAATGTGTAGTAGATCGTGCGTTGCTTGCTGACATTTTTCTTTTGTAACTGCTGCTATCAACAAGTCATCTACATATTGTAACAATACACATTCTCCTGGGATAGACTCGAAATCCAATAAATCTTGACTTAGGGCTGAACCAAATAGGGTAGGTGAATTTTTAAACCCTTGGGGCAGTCTTGTCCAAGTCATCTGGCGTTTTGAGCCCGTTACAGCGTTCTCCCATTGGAAAGCGAAAATACATTGACTTTCTGCGGCAATTCGGAGGCAAAAGAAGGCATCTTTGAGATCTAAGACTGTGAAGTAAGTAGCCCCGCCCGGAATTAAAGCAAGCAGGTTATATGGATTGGGTACAACTGGATGTATACTAACAACCGCATCATTGACTGCTCTCAAGTCCTGCACAGGTCGATACTCATCTGTACCGGGCTTTTGAACAGGCAGCAATGGGGTGTTCCAGGGGGAAGTACAGAATTTTAGGATACCATACCGTATGAACTTATCCAGATAGGATTGGATGTTCTTCTTAGCCTTCTGTGGGATGTGGTATTGTCTTAGGCTCACTGGATAAACCCCAAGTTTCAGTTCAATTTTTATAGGTGGAATATTGCGGGCCAGTCCTGGTGGGTTGTTCTCTGCCCAAACTCCTGGTATGTTAAACAATGTCTCATCACTCCTAGGGTTTTGGCTAGTCAACGCTGTATAAAGTCGCCACTCTTCTTCCTTTGGTACGGATAAAGTCATAATACCTGAAGGTCCATTAAACTTTAAGGATGTTGTTCCATTTGGTAGGAACGTAATCTGCGCTTGTAATTTTGATAGCATATCACGTCCCAGCAATTGGACTGGACATTCAGGCATATAAAGGAATTGGTGTTTTACTACGTGGCCTCCCAATGTACAGAGTCGACTTTTAAGAACCGGTTTTTCAGCACTTCTTCCAGTTGCTCCTATCACAGTAATAGTCCTTCCAGATGGAGGAGCAACTAGATTAGTCACCACTGAATGTTCAGCACCAGTGTCGATCATGAACGCACTCCTTTTTCCCCCTATTGATACATCGACCATAGGCTCCGCTCGACCAAGGGGGATGGAGCCCGGTCGGTATCAATAGTCCTCCATGACCGTGTCAGCCAATCCTACAAAGTCCCTACCTTCTCTATCGCGGGACCTTTGCGCTGCTGGAATATACCTGTCTTCCCTAACACTTCCTCTGTTCCCATTACTCCCTCTATAACCATTACTCCCTCCGGGGCCTCCTCTACCTCTCGCTCTGCCTCTAAAGTTTCCGTAGCCTGCCCTGGGTTGGTCTCTCTCGTACTGCTCTCTTTGCGGACATTCGTTCCTCCAATGCCCTTCTTCCTTGCAATACGCGCATTGATCCCTACTCAAAGGCTCCCTACTCCATCTATTATTGCCTCTATCTGGGCCCCGTTTATCTACGCCTGCGATCGCTACCGCTAGCATATCAGCCTTTTTACGCATCTTGCGCTCTTCCTCTTTCTTACTTTCTGTATCCCTGTTCATATAGACCTTATTTGCTACCTCCATTAGTTGGGTGATGGACATACCTGCAAACCCTTCTAACTTTTGTAGCTTGCGCTTAATATCCCCGTATGCTTGGCTGACAAAGGCGGAGTTAACCATTCGGGAATTGTCTGCGTCTTCCGGATTAAAGGGGGTATACAAGCGGTATGCCTCCAATAATCGGTCATAAAAGACACTGGGCGCTTCATCGCTTTTCTGGATCACCTCAACTGTCTTCGACATGTTAATGGCTTTCTTTCCTCCTGCTTTCATGCCAGCAATTATAGCGTCTCTATAGGCTCTGAGTTGAACCATATCAGCACCATTTACATTCCAATCGGGATCGGTGTTGGGATAATGTGTTGCGGCCCATGCTGCTGGATTAGCTTGGTTCAAAACACGGGCTCTATCCTCTAGTGCTTTTATGGCTGCTTGATTTATTCTTGTCCTTTCCTCATTGTTAAATAAAGTCATTAGTAACTGCTGGCAATCAGCCCATGTCGGATTATGCGTCTGTACTATTGAGGTGAACAGATCAGTCATAGCTTGTGGTTTCTCAGTATACGAGGAATTATGGGTCTTCCAGTTTAAAAGATCGGTTGTGGTAAATGGGACATATACGAAGACTGGGTCAGCGTGTGCCATTTGACCTGCGGCATCGATATAAGCTGACCCGGGATTCAGACGAAGAGGCATCTGATAGTGCTTTAATTGTTGGGCACCAGTCAACTGTCGGGTTTGGATGGGGCTACGTAGAGAGGCGTCAGTCATGGGTTCCGGTCGGGGAGAGATAGGGTATGGGGATGTGGGAGGTTGGTTTTGGGAAAAGGTCGTAAATAAAACACTTCGAGCCGAGCTAGATGAAGCTTGACCGGAAGTCTGAAGTGGCGCCAAATCAGGATATTCGTTTCTTTTTTTTTTTCTCATTTATCGTTTTTATTGGTGCAAATTTGCAACACATCACTTTGCAGGCAAGGTACATAATACAGGTACAAACATTACATATGAATACTATTTCGACCTTCCTTTACAATGTAGACATACGACATGCGTAACTGGATGTGATACATACAGCATTTCAAAATAATGTTACGAAAGTTTTTTAGTAACAGGGAGGGGGGTAGGGTACAGAAGAAAAGAGGGGGAATGGGGTAGGGGAGGGCCCTAGATTAATATACAACTGTGCTTTCATTGAAAACATAGCAGGTTAATTGCAAAATGATTTGACTCGATCTTGTCCATTATTACCACTAGGTTCGTTTGGGTTTCATATCACATCCCACTTATCATATTCTAATTGGTTCTAATTGGTTAGCCAGCTTGCCCACTCCTGTTCATATTTGTCCGAGCGCCCTGACATTTTGTACGCCACCTTCTCATATGCACTAATTATGTCCATCTTGGCTATTACTTGTTCTAATTGGGGTGCTTGTTTGCATTTCCAGTTGCCGAGGATATTCGTTTCTAATGGGGGTGGGTTCTGGTTCCGGAAGGGGAGATTTAGTACGAGGGGGGGTGGATCCTGTACTGGAGGAGGAAGCGGAAGTGGATGGGGGTAATGAGGGGAGGGCTGCAGGACTTCCTGCGTTTGCGTCACTTCTTCTTAACGGAAAGTAAGGGGGCGGCAAAGGGATCTCGGACTCAGGGGGCGTGTCCAAAATGGGCCTAACACCAGTCCTAGTGGACGAACAAGTCCTAGCTACCATGAGGCGACACTGCTCCTCGTGGCATGTCTGGAGCCATTTTGGCGAGTCATTTACGGCCTGTCTCCAACAGTCAATATAAGGAAACTGGCCGTAAAGTTCAGGCCTACCTGATACAGCCACGTGTAAGCGCTGTACCAGAGTTAGATCCAAACTGCCACGTGGCGGCCATGCCGCAACCAAAGTAGGCCACTCCCTAGTGCACAAAGTAACTAAACGCACAGGAGACATCTTAACCCCAAAATCACAAGTTTTGAATCCCTTTTTAAAATTCTTCACCATACAACCTAAGGGATCCGGAATCGTTGACTGCGACGCACCCATACTTAACAACGGAACGTCGTCGACAACGAATACTATACACGCGTACTATTCAACAGTCACACCCGTTTCCTCTGGCAACAGCACCACGTGGTACGGTTACCAAGTGAAACGTACACAATAACAATAAACACTCAGGGAATTCCCGTACACACACAGCTGTTGATGTGGAATTATTAAAAATTATTATTGTACTTGTATTGAATTATTGTACTAACTCCATTTTAACCTTATACTGTGACTTCGTACTCCATTTTGTCCTCCTAACCTGACTTCTTCAATCCTCCATTTTGTCCTCATGACTTAACTTGTTCATTTTAAAACTACATTACGTGACTGAACTTCTCAACCCAATTAATACAGTAGACAAAGACCGTGTTTCCTTCAAGGACAAGTACCAGGAGGTGCCGGCTACTCCTTAAGACTTGCTGGCTACTCCTTAAGAGCTTGTAAGATAGTACAGTTTGAAGGCCACAGAACACAGTAGTAATGAAATGTTCTATTCATAAGAGACCTTGCACCTGGACATAAAGCCTGATATCACTGACCGTGTAAAATGACGCTTAGGACCCCCTTGTCCCCCACCCGTGTCCAGAATAATCCCACCTCTGATGGGTGGGCACGGGACTAACCTCTTAATTTTACTAACCAATAGGTAAGACACTAACTCCGTCACTTAACAATTAATCCAATTGATGATGTTTATTTGCTGATATTCTAATAATCAATGATGACGCAAAATGCCTCTTAAAAGGGCCTGCGCGCCCGCTTTTACTTCACTTGCCAATAAACTTTCTCGAAGTTATTTTAACCTGAACCTCGTGTGTCAGACTTAATTACTTCAGCGTATATACGCAATTTAATTTTATTGATTTGGACAGGAACAGATAGACTTTGAACATTTTGGTTTACTTTCAAAAAGTACCATAACAACTTGGCGCCCAACGTGGGGCATCGGGCTATGTCCGGCCGGTGAGCCGTCCTAAGGAAGACAAGGGTGGACGGAGGAATCCAGGGGGAAGGAAGGGAGACTGATCACCTCCAAGTACACGGTAGAGACTTCTGCAGAGCCACCGGTATGTTCCGGCCCCTTTGATTGACCCGTCCACGTGTCTGTGACTGCTTCCCGGGAGGACATCAAAGACAGGTAATATCTTGCCCGGTGTCTCGTTACTCATTTGTTTACCTGCATTTTAGTCTATCTGTTGCCTGGGTGTGTTTGAATTGTTTGCCTGTTTCCCCATTTTGAGAAAAAGGGGGGGTGGACCTGCAGGGGATTTGCCTGGGGTTCTGTCTTGCTTGTTTTCCCCTTTTTGGGATAAAGGGGGGTGGACCTGAGGGGATTTGCCTGGGTCTTCAGTGTGTCTGTCTATCTGTTTGTATTTTACCCCTTTTGGGATAAAGGGGGGTGGACCTGTGGATTCGTTCCTGGGGGTCTTCTGTTGCCTGTTTTACCTCTTTTAGGAACCACGGTGCTGTGGTTGTAAGGAAAAAGGGGGGTTGACCTGTGGATGTGTTCCTGGGGGTCATCTTTTCCTGTTTAACTCTTTTAGGAGCCTCGTGGCTGGGGCTGTAGGGAAAAAGAGGTGTGTTGGATCTGTGGAGATTGTGTAGACTCATAGTTTCCTGGGGATCCTTCTTGTGCCACTTTGATAGCCTAGCTAGCTTCTCTGTGCACGTTACTCTGCTTGCAGAGTGGTGGTACCCTCCAGCTTTGAGCGCTGAGCTGGAGCCATTCCAATTTTTATTTTGTGGTGTGTGAATTCGGGCAGGCATTGCTGTCTTCATCACCACGGAGTAGTGGGACTTATAAAGTGGGTCTTTATGGGGGCACTACAAGAGTGAGGGTAGCGCAGACACTACGAGTGGGCTGCTGTGACGGGGGAGGCATATGGATTTCGGACCGGTGTTAGCTGTTATCCTTGGCCGTTGGTAGTAAGATACTACGGGATTGAGGGAGGTGACTTTGGAGTAAGCACACGAGTAAAGGAAAGGAATTATTGTTGATTTCATTTGAATTGTGATGCATGCACTGTATTTCAACTGTATTGTTGTCTTGTTTGTTTAATAGGAGTCTCATGAACTCCTGTGTCTGTCTCTAAGGATTTTCCTTGCCTTTCATCTTTTCTGTACTTCCTATATTATTATACTATCCACTCCCATTCCTCTTGAAGGAGAAGTGATTGGTCACACACTTCTCACCTCGCTCCAATCCGTGTCTACCACCCCGGGTAGGCGGATTCAGTGACTAGTCTACGTTTTGGGAAGACGCACCTGAGAAAGTTTCACGGTTCTCGGGTGGCAGTCGAGCATTGTAGACGTTCTTGTTCCGTTTTCCTTCTCTCTCCCTATATCTAGGACGCTGGTATAGGGGTAAAGGGATTATGGGGCAGGATTTAAGCAAGCCCAATAAGGGCTGGTTAGCATGTGATTTGGTAGAAAACAGAGAGGGTGAGGAGATGGTTAAAGGTGTTGTAAAGATTGCAAAAGTATGTAAAATTACTGTACCAACGGGTGGAAGATTGCAACCAGAAAGTTGGCGTAAGTTACTGGCAGAAATGAAAGGCAAGCTTACAGATAATGGTTTATTAAAGACTGCTGAAGCATGGTACAGAGTAGCGAAGGCTATTCAGCTAGAAGGTTGGGTTGAGGAAGAAATAAATCACAAGGGTGTGAAATTGTTTGTGTATCATCAGAATTGCGTTGCTGGGGTCTACCCTCAGCCAGCGCCCCAAAGTGGCGCCCAGGGGACGTCTATCCCCAAGGTTCAGTCAGCAGTAGGTGATAGCCAGCTGACTATGTTCCCCGCTCCCAATCCTCCTAACACTCATCCCGCCACCTCCCCTGTTTGCCCGGTCCTGAATTCTGATGGATCTTTCTTTTCCCCCTCCCCGTCCCTAACATTCCCATCATCCTCGTCCATCCCTACGCTACCTGCTGTACCTCCCCCTAACATTTCATCTGCCATTCCTTCCCTACGCTCCCTCTCCGTTCATGACCCCCTCCCCTCCTCATCCGCCCAACTAACCACCTCTTCCACCCTCGCCCCGACTCCTCCCCCTCCCATCTCCACCCCAGTCCAATACCCCACCTCCTTCCCCTCCCCAGCCTGGCCCTACCCCTTCCCGTATCCCATGACTCTGCCCTATCCCGGATATCCACTACCCCTTCCCCAAGCCACTCCCCAGGTCCCGGTCATGCCCAGTCCGACACAGTCTGCCCCGGATGTGCCCTCTTCCAACATGGCCGCCGCTTCTTCCCTTAACCCTAATGTAGCACCTTCTCCGGCCACCAATATGGCGGCCCCCAGTTCGGCCCTGATGCCGGTAATCCCCGGTGACTACCTATCCCCAGGTTATGACTCACTAGCCACCCCTGCATCTGGGGCTCGTTCCCAACCACCGATCCTTTCACCTCATTCGGGCCCTGCACCACGCAAAAGAGCCAATATCATAGAATTCGATGATGACGAGATGGACAGGGTGTCCCATGTCTCATCGGAGCTTGCCGCGGGAGCCCCAACTCACCGTTCTATCGATGACCCTTTTGGCCACAAGGGTCGGGGAGAACAGGCCCCTTCTAAATATGTTGCCTTTAACCCCACTCAAGCTAGCGCATTAATGAAATCGCTCCCCGACCCAGAAAAACAGCCTATGCCTTTTTACCGAGGGATAGTTCAAATTCAAAAGACTTATTCCGCCGCATGGCGTGATCTACTCAGCATTTGTGCTATTAAAGCAGGGGATGCCTATTGGCCAAGTATGGCCCGTCACCTCAGTACAGATCTGCTTTCCAGTGATGTTGATTACCCCTCCGGGGTAACCTTTTGCACCCAATTAAGAGAATGGGCTAAGGACAAACTTGCAGATCAGGCTGCTGGCCTTACTGATGTTGTCCAAGAAAAAGGAGAATCAGTGGAAAAGTTTCATGCAAGACTGTATCAAATGTTCACAGATTTGGGGTTTGATCTTACTGACAAAATTCATTCACAAATGCTGTCAGGTGCGTTTGTCCAAGGCGTTAAAGACTCTATACGCAAGGGAATTATTGCTGCACGCCCTGAATATAAGGTTGTTCCCCTGGATACCCTGCTTTTAGTCGCTAGGGGCCTAGAATCTGCCCAGACCCCCAAAAGGCCAAGCTCTGCTCCTCTTATGGTATCACGCAGTATCCCTGTTCCCAGGGGCACCAGACCAGAGGATAGCTTCTGCTTTAATTGCAAAGCTAAAGGTCATTTTAAAAGTGATTGCCCGGAACCCAAAAGAGAGATAAGAAAGCCATCCAGACCTGCCCCGGTCACTAAGACCGAAAAAGGGGTCCCAATAGTTGAGGAACCCGATGAATAGGAAACTGGCAAGCCTGTGTCTGTAACCCCTGTAATGGCAGTGTCTACAGGGGATAAGGGGGGGCCACTTGCCACAGTGACTTTGCCCATTGAAGGCCACCCCACCACATTTCTAGTTGACACAGGTGCAGCCCGTAGTGTTCTACGAGAACAAGACTTGCCAGACCCATCTTTTCTGTCAAATATTGATGTCTCTTGTGTTGGAGTGGATGGCCAACCGAGACATAGCCCTCTAACAACTCCACTACGAGTTGGTTCTAGCCTGCTCGCTCGCTTTGTAGTATCCTCCACATGCCCAATTAACCTGTTAGGTGCTGATGTTCTCTCACGCCTGCAAGCATCCATCACCTTTACCCCGGATGGGCAGGTAGAAATGTTTACACCTCTGTCTGTATCAGACACTTCAGCCCTATGCTCTTTGCCTCTGATGCTGCATTTAGAAAAGCCCCGTGAGGAGACAGCAGAATTAAGGTCCAATTTCCCAGAGGAATTAAAAACACAGGTGCCCGCAAAGTTATGGTCCTCAGGCCCAGAGGACATAGGTCACCTAAATGTTCCCCCTGTGGTGGTAAAGCTTATTTCAGGAGCTAAATTACCAAGAAAACCACAATATCCATTAAAACCAGCACAGTCTGCTGCAATTTCTGTCCACATTAAGGCACTCTTGGAGAAGGGTGCCCTTGTCAAATGTAAATCTGAATGCAACACCCCGTTATTTCCTGTGAAAAAGAAAACTCCGAAGGGTGAGCCAGAGAAGTACAGGATGGTTCAGGATCTCCGTGCTGTTAATGAAGCTACAGTCCTGGACACCCCTCTTGTACCAAATCCTCATACTCTGCTCTCTGGAGTCCCACCATCTGCAAAATTCTTCACAGTTATTGACCTAGCAAATGCTTTTTTCAGTGTCCCACTGGACCCATCCTGCCAATATCTGTTTGCTTTCACTCATGAGATGCAACAGTATACCTGGACTGTCATGCCCCAAGGGGCACAAAATTCACCAAGTCAATTTGCAAAGGCCATGGCCACCATCCTTGACCCATGGCAAGCCGAGCACCCAGAAGTTGTTCTGCTTCAGTATGTGGATGATTTGCTGCTCTGTGGAGATGACATACCCACTACCGAAGAGTGCTCAATTAGTCTGCTTTGTTATTTGGCAGAACAAGGATGCAAAGCTTCGCTCATCAAGCTACAGTTCTGCCAACCTTCAGTAATTTTCCTTGGACACTGCCTATCTCAAGGTACCAGACATCTTACTCGGGACCGAGTAAGAGCTGTGCTGGATATTCCGCCTCCAAGGACTTCTAAGTCTCTTCATGCCTTCCTAGGCCTCATTTCCTACTGCAGAGCATGGATCCCAGAAGCCTCTCTGCTCATGCAACCTCTCTATGACGCACTTAAGTCTGACCCTTTCTGTTTAACTAAAGAAGCTATGGACAATTTTAATGCTCTCAAACGAGCCATTGCTTCTGCTCCTGCCTTGGGCCTCCCTGACTACTCCAAAACTTTCAAATTGTTTGTCTCTGAAAGACAAGGCCACGCAACAGGAGTGCTCACCCAAACTAATGACTTAAGAGGCCGCCAGAGGCCTATTGGATATTTCTCATGTCAACTGGACATTGTGGCCAGAGGGACTCCTTCCTGTCTCAGGGCTGTTTTTGCTGCGAGAGAACTCATAGAGAAGACCTCAGACCTGGTCCTTGGCCACCCTCTGGTTGTTTTGGCCCCTCATGACATCTCTGCCATCATCAACCAAGTCCAGCTCAAGCACGTGTCTCCAGCCAGACACCTGCGCTTACAGTGTCATCTTCTTTTGCCTGACAACATTTCCATCCAAAGATGTCAGGTGCTTAATCCGTCCACTCTTCTTCCACTCCCTGAGGGGGGTATCTACTATGGATTTATCACGGATGAAACCTACATTCACCTGCTCTGTGGATGTATCAAGAAAGTCATGCATCCACATTTGACATTTTATGAAGGTGAAAAACCTCTCTGTGAAGGCCCAGATCACGCCTTCTGCACCACGTGGTACAAACCAAACATTACCCCTGAACCTTGCTATGAAGATGAGCTTTACCACCGGACCGATGTAAAGCTTACTGCACAAGACTTCTATTGTGACTCTGACGGCAATAGTATGGTCTTGATCCAGCTACCTCAACAACTTAACTACCTTTACTGTCATTGGGATACTGCTATCCCACATATTCCTGTTACCAAGTTGAAGACAAGGTCATGGAATGATCTTGGGCCCATGGCAAAACTATGGGCCACCATGAATGAAGAACAGCTACAGGAAAATGGTATTGTCAAATACCCAACAACTGACCTTCTAGAAGCATGGCCACGCCATTTCCTGGAAAAGGAATTTCAAGATCTGGTCATAAAGAATGATTATGACCCAGAAACACCTCATGACTGTTTTGAACAGATGAAAATGGAAACAGTGCACTTACCAACTGTGCATGAGAACCCATTACCAGATCCGGATTTTACCCTGTTTGTGGACGGATCGAGATATGCCGATGAAGGAGGAACATATCATACAGGATATGCCGTAACCACAACAGATGAAGTTATTAAATCATCATCCTTACCACCAGCAATGTCTGCACAAGAAGCTGAATTACAGGCTCTGACTTCAGCCTGCAAAATTTCCGAAGGAAAACGTGCCAACATCTATACAGATTCAAGATATGCTCTAGGCGTGGCACATGACTTCGGCCTAATTTGGAAGACTAGAGGATTTCTTACCACCGCCGGTACACCAGTCAAACACAGCACTGCAATCAAGGAGCTAATGGATGCCCTCCTACTCCCCAAAGAAGTGGCCGTTTTGAAAGTAAAGGCCCATGGGAAATTGGATACAGATGAAGCAAAGGGCAACCATTTGGCTGATCAGGCTGCTAAGTTAGCGGCCAGGGATTTGCAGGAAGTGGATGAAGAAGTGTCCGGACAAAAAGAAGAAGTCCCTATTTTTGCCCTGCAAACTCTTCCTACTGATTTGCGAATTTTACAAGAACAGCAAGCTGCAGTCACTCCTGAAGAAGTCCAGAAATGGAAAAAGAAAGGAGCTGTCCAAAAGGACGGAATATATTACAACAACTTCAAATTTTGTCTTCCCAGAAATTTGTATCCAGCAGTTGTCCAATGGGCACATGGGCCTGCACACCTGTCAAAAGAATTGATGGCCGCCCTCATACAGAAGTATTATGAAGCACCTGGAATCACAACATTGATCAATAGCTTCTGCAAGGCCTGTGTCATTTGTGCAAAATGCAATCCAGGAAGACCAGTTAAAGTACCTGCGAAACACCTGGCAAAGCCCATGTACCCCTTCCAGCGGATTCAAATTGACCACATCCAAATGCCCAAGAGTGGGCCCCATGAATATGCACTAGTAATAGTGGACATGTTCTCAGGCTGGCCAGAAGCCTACCCAGTGGCCAATATCACTGCAAAAACAACCGCAAAGCGCCTACTTACAGATATTGTATGTAGATTCGGACTCCCAGAAGTTATTGAGAGTGATCAAGGCCCAGCCTTTACAGCAACTGTGACTAAAGAAATTTGGACTGCTCTAGGGGTGACTCTAGCCTTCCACACCCCTTACCACCCACAAAGTAGTGGTAAAGTGGAGCGCATGAATGGCACCCTAAAAACTAGAATGTTAAAAATGTCACAAGAAACAAAGATGCCCTGGCCAGAAAGCCTACCAATAGCTCTATTTAGTGTTAGGCACACACCTAGAGGGAAGCATTCACTGTCCCCATATGAGGTTCTATTTGGGACAGCACCCAGACTAGGTTGTTATTATCCGCAGCAGTTGCAACTCCAATCAGATGTTTTAGTAGACTATGTAACTGAACTTGCAAATGTCCTAAACAAAATACATGCCCAAGTTTTCTCTTCAATTCCAGATCCCGAATTGGATACAGGTTTCCATAACCTACTTCCCGGAGATTGGGTCCTGGTCAAGAAGTTTGTGCGGAAAAATACCCTGGAACCAAGATTTGACGGTCCATTCCAAGTTCTCCTGATTACCGCAACCTCCGTCAAATTGGCCGGTAGGCCAAATTGGATCCACGCTTCCCACTGCAAGAAATCTCCTGCCCCAGAGGAAGCGAATATCGCACAAACATGTATCTCTGGTACATCTTCTCCTTAATTAGCCTTATGAAGGCCCAGCAAGTAGCCATTACCAAAGACATTAGTGGGTACACCTTCTGGTATAATTCATCATGCACCCAGGTGGCTACTTATACCTTTGACTACTGTGATATTGTAGAATGCCCATTTCCCACACCACAAATCCAGAGCATCTATAGAGATATCCCTCATTCGAAAGACCCATATGTTTGTGTAGTTGACAAACAATGGGGGCACAATTGTGATCACTGGGGGGCGGCGGGATGGAATGCCGGGCCTGCCTGGGGTTACAAACCAAAAAGTGCCGTAGCTAAAGTAGATGATCATGGTAGATCGCTTCTCCAGAGAATGACTTTGAGAAAGCCTGGGGGGAGCACACCAATGAAATTAATCCTTAACATTGAGCGCCCAAGCCCAACAGATGCAGACCAGTATGTGATGGGAATGTACTGGAAAAAGGGTTCCTACCAGAAATTAGGGCATTTCTACCTCAAAGATATGTGCAACTCTTCTGAGTGGCAAGGGGCCACCCATATGGTCCCTAACCCATTAAAACCCCATATCCAGACCTTTCAGGACATGATGGCCATTGCTAACCCCACTTTTGAAGATACCATGGCCGCTGAAACAGGTTTTAATGATGTAAATTTATGGTTAGAATGGATGAAATATAATGCTAATAAGCATAATAGAACCGCATGTTATGTGTGTGGAGGTGCCCGGCCTCACCTGGGTACCGTACCTTTAATCCTACCCGTAGATATAGAAGAATGTGTTTTAAGCCTTTTTGCCTATCACTATAATTTTAACAGGTCCATATGTATTGCATGGACAAAGGAGTATCCTCTTCTAGCCAAAGACGTCAAACCCCCTGATGGTATTACCGTATATAAAGGTAATTACACTTGCTATGCCATGTACGATGGTATTGGTAAATTTGTAGGTAACTTTTCCAAAGGCTATTGTGCTACATACAGAACTGTCCCTGTACGTTTGCTGCAACATCACACTAGGTCACTAGGAGACATTTATTGGTTGTGTGGGGATTTACAGCTAAGATCCAGAATGGACACAGAATGGTGGGGAGAGTGTACTTTGACTAAGGCCATTATGCCTATACATATTATTTCTGACACACACCTCAACACCCATGAGTTCAGCCACACTAAGGTTAAACGTGACGCCCCAGTGAAAGGAAGTTTTGATCCTCATGTATATATTGATGCCATTGGAGTGCCCAGGGGGGTGCCCAATGAGTTTAAAGCTAGGGATGAAGTTGCTGCAGGATTTGAATCAATTTTTACCATAGTTACCGCAAACAAGAATCTAAATTGGATAAATTACATTTATTATAATCAACAGCGTTTTGTCAATTACACCAGAGACGCCCTCCAGGGATTGGCCGAACAGTTACAGGCCACATCCCAAATGACTTTTCAGAATAGGATGGCCCTAGATATGATCTTAGCCGAAAAAGGAGGGGTTTGTAAGATTTTGCCCGACACTATGACATGTTGTACCTACATCCCAGAAAACACAGGCCCTAATGGTAAAGTCACACTAGCTATAGAAAAATTAAATGACCTGTCTGAAGAGTTAAAAAGGAATTCTGGGATAAAAGATCCCTGGGAAAGATGGTTTGGTTGGATGACAGGATGGCAAAAGGCTTTAATGCAGATTGGTATGGCTATACTAATTTTTCTTTTTATTTTTGCTCTTCTCTTTTGTTGTGTCCTCCCATGTCTGAGAAAATCCCTCATGAAGACTGTTGACCAAGCGGCACCCGCTTTTACCCATCTCGAAGTTGATGACCAAGAATTTCAGGACATCAACTCACCCTGTCTGCCGCTGCAACTTATCCCCTTTGTTGATAAAGTGCAGGAATTCTAGGAAGGGACTAGATTAGGGACAGCATCTGTCAGTGAATGGTAAAGGCCCCATGTGGAGAAGTGGTGGGTTAGCTGCCATGGGATACCCTTGGGTGTGAAGCGTTCGAGAGCCATACTGACGGATGGTTAGCCTATTAGGGTCAGATCTAGGGACAGCCTTGCACTTTGCATTAACATCTAGCTAGCGGCCACGGGGTTTCTGTGCCTTTGGGTTAACACGTCTTCTGATACTAATATAATAAAGTTTTATCTCTTAGAATCTAACATTTCATAGGGGGGACTGATGTGGAATTATTAAAAATTATTATTGTACTTGTATTGAATTATTGTACTAACTCCATTTTAACCTTATACTGTGACTTCGTACTCCATTTTGTCCTCCTAACCTGACTTCTTCAATCCTCCATTTTGTCCTCATGACTTAACTTGTTCATTTTAAAACTACATTACGTGACTGAACTTCTCAACCCAATTAATACAGTAGACAAAGACCGTGTTTCCTTCAAGGACAAGTACCAGGAGGTGCCGGCTACTCCTTAAGACTTGCTGGCTACTCCTTAAGAGCTTGTAAGATAGTACAGTTTGAAGGCCACAGAACACAGTAGTAATGAAATGTTCTATTCATAAGAGACCTTGCACCTGGACATAAAGCCTGATATCACTGACCGTGTAAAATGACGCTTAGGACCCCCTTGTCCCCCACCCGTGTCCAGAATAATCCCACCTCTGATGGGTGGGCACGGGACTAACCTCTTAATTTTACTAACCAATAGGTAAGACACTAACTCCGTCACTTAACAATTAATCCAATTGATGATGTTTATTTGCTGATATTCTAATAATCAATGATGACGCAAAATGCCTCTTAAAAGGGCCTGCGCGCCCGCTTTTACTTCACTTGCCAATAAACTTTCTCGAAGTTATTTTAACCTGAACCTCGTGTGTCAGACTTAATTACTTCAGCGTATATACGCAATTTAATTTTATTGATTTGGACAGGAACAGATAGACTTTGAACATTTTGGTTTACTTTCAAAAAGTACCATAACACTGTTACACCAGTCACTATATAATCAATATTATGCCCTTTGGCGTAACTATACAGTCACCCACGCTATAATTCTCTATATACGAATTACCCGTCTATAACACACCCCAGTAACATCGTCTTTTACAAATAGCGGTTACAGTACGGTTAGCATAGGTCAAAGCACAAGTTAAGGTCACAATACAATTATTAGTGGTTATGGTGTTAAACATGCAATGGACAACAATGATTAGTACTTATATACAGTGTCAGTAAATATACAGGGTTATGGTACCGTGCACTATAATACAGCAACACACTATTAACACTCTCGCTAGACGGCTGAGCTCGCGCTATCTAACAAGATATACACTTTACTAAAACAATCGTTAACACATTTACAATTCCCAACTAAACTATTGGCCAGTACCTTGAATGGACTACCTAAAACTATATACACCCGTTTTGGTTAGCCACACTGCCCAATCACCACATATATAGCGAGCTAGAGAACCGAATTTACACAGGCGCCTCTTAGTCGCACTATCAAAAGTCTAGTGGGTTCCAAATTTACACGCCTTCCCACTTAGCCCAGATAGGATGAGAACTAGCGAACCGAATTTACACAGGCGCCGCTTAGTCTCCCGGTCCCTCCGACCTAGCGAACGTAATATACACCCTAGAACGCTAGTCTAGACAAGACACCGGTGTCCGGCTAGGGCTATTTACACCAGGACCCCGTCTGACTAACCAAATCAAACGGTCTGACTAAAGAGCGTTCGATCGAGCGGTGCGCCTTCGCTCCTTCCCTCCGACAGAGGGGGCAGATACACAGATTCAAAACCCCTTTGGGCCTACCGCACAATCGGTATACCCCTAGTGGGTCCTGCCGTCTAAAACAGCAGTTGTCTTACCTCCTCGTTCCTGAACCTGAGTTCACACTCATCGACGGGGACACCCCAGCACTTCTCACGTAGAGGCCGATGATCTCCTGGACAACAGACCAGTGGCGCCGAGACGAAGGGAGGTCCACGCAGAAGTTCAGGGGTGCAGCCGTAGAGAACGTGGGCAAAGATAGACCGTCTCACGCCTCTGCCTCTCAGCTACCGTTGAACGATGAGTTTCCCGGCCAATGCACCAAATGATACCGGAGAAACTGACGGAAGCCAAGCACAGAGAGATGGACACAGGTTTCTTCAGGAAGGAAGAGATTCTTTATTGGATCACCGATCGGGACTCAGAGGGACTAGCGTCACCAAAATACCACAAGTTCTGAGCCCCGGACAATAGTGCAGGCTCCTTATATAGGCATATAACTCCTCCCATATTAAGCTCCACCCGCACATTCTCTTAACCAATCAACACAAATAAGAATTAACTTCCTGTTTGACCGCATGGCTTGTCCAGCACAATGGAGGAGGGGAATACTATATCCTGTATTCTTGCACATGCTCCGTACACTACTGATCGTATCTTGCCTCGTGCAACCAACTGATCGATACGTCAGCATATGCACGTACACATGCCACGTGGTAATCTCGGCCTACTAAATTTATTTTTACCGAGATTCCACCACAGAAGATAATGGTTAGTGTTAATGTAAATGTTAGGAATAGCAATAATAATTCCAGTAATGTGTCTGGGTGTATCACAGAGCTCCACAGCAATAATACTCCCAGTAATGTGTCTGTGTATCTCAGAGCTCCACAGCAATAACACTCCCAGTAATGTGTCTGAGTGTATAACAGAGCTCCACAGCAATAATACTCCCAGTAATGTGTCTGAGTGTATAACAGAGCTCCACAGTAATAATACTCCCAGTAATGTGTCTGAGTGTATATCAGAGCTCCACAGCAATAATACTCCCAGTAATGTGTCTGAGTGTATAACAGAGCTCCACAGCAATAATACTCCCAGTAATGTGTCTGGGTGTATAACAGAGCTCCACAGCAATAATACTCCCAGTAATGTGTCTGAGTGTATAACAGAGCTCCACAGCAATAACACTCCCAGTAACGTGTCTGTGTATCTCAGAGCTCCACAGCAATAATACTCCCAGTAATGTGTCTGAGTGTGTAACAGAGCTCCACTGCACTAATACTTGTTGAACTGTATTTTAAACTTGTGCAAAACAAAATAATATATATTTGGTTTGCCAGACCGAATTTTGTCCATGTGACACTTTGGTTCGGACAAATTTCCCATGCAAAGGTTTTGGGGAAAATGATTTGGAAAAGGCACAAAAATGAAATGAATAAATATCATCCTTTTCTCCATTTCCTCCCAATATTTCTGGTGCCATGGATGGGACTTGGAATCATTAAACAAACTAAGCAGTTTGATTATTGTCTGTTTTATGATTCGGCCATATGGCGATTTATAGCTGTGAAATTTGAAAAAATTACAATTCATTTGAAACTGAAGGTCCAAGTATTTAGTTAAGTCCCCACCATGCTATTTATCAAACATGCCATGACATAAACACATACTTTATATGCATGCATTTATAGCAATATAAATAATATAACGTGGATGGATTGCTGATGAGTCCCAAACGGTGAAACATTAATTCCTATTGCAGCCACTTGCTTAACCCCTTAAGGACCAAACTTCTGGAATAAAAGGGAGTCATGACATGTCACACATGTCGTGTCCTTAAGGGGTTAATTCAGATATGAATACGAGCAGTGTTGTAGAAAGGTGCATTTTAAATCCTAAATTCATTGCAAAAGGAGACTAGAGACACGTGGGTTGGAAACCTGAAAGTGACCGCATTGTTGGCAATTTGCATATTTTGCATGGCATTCTGGGAGAGTTGACAAAACACAAATTTTCAGAGCTGCTGCCTATGGGGTCTTTTCTTGCATTATGACCTGTACCCTTTAATAATTATTTTAAACGTGTTTTACATTGCTCGTGGTAACGTCTCCCTCCCGTGTGTTTGCATTACGTCTTTTCACATGTGAAACACGCTAACCCTTTGCTAAGTGTGGAGTTTGACCTATGGACACATTGTACTTTAGAACGGATTTTTCTCTCCGCAAATATTAACTCTGCATCGTAGCGGGAGGCCCTATTTGAGCTAAATATCTGATTCTGCCATAATTGCCAGTTACATGGTATAACTAAATATTGCTAATGTGAGCCAGAATGAGGCTGTGAGGTATGAAATGTTGGCAGCGCAGGACACATTCTACCCAGAAACCCAAAGGGCTAAAGCAGTAAGTAGCAGTACCCAGCAACTCCCTGCGAAAAGCGAGCTGGTGAAGTGAACGGCTGTAACATACACACGTTACCTACCTGTTGTAAGTAGACTGGATAACCCTGCACAGTTTAAGGAAAGAAGGACACTGTGGGTCAACCAAGAGAGAATGGGGCACTTGCTACAGGGCCCGTTGGTTTGGTGATGCCTGGGCAGTCTTGGACTAGACAGTAGTAGTCAATCAATGCAAGGCCTCTTGTCTAAATAAAAATATTGATTTTGATGTGACGGTGTCCTTTCATTATCTTTGTGAGCAAATATACATTGATTTCCCTAAAGGGCCCCTTATGTGACTTCCAGGGTCCGACCAGGTCTTAATCGCCCCAGTGTATAAATAGCCATCCTCTAAATACCAGTCCAGTTCCTAATGTATTAAGTTACTAATTCTCAATTGGGATCATTATAGCCGAGTTATTCTACCCACTAAGCAGCAGAATGTGTCAATAAGATTTCAGTGACAATAAAGCCAGCTGAATACGTTATAAATGTAAAGTGTTCGTCGATATCACTCCTCTCTAATCATTAACCAAATCCTGACCATGGCTTCCTCCATCCCCGATTGTGTGTCTTTCCCGTCTGTATCCAAATATGGACAAAACTGTATCCAGTGGCTTAGGCCTCACCTTGCACAGCTCTTTTTTAACCCTCACTCCTTTAGGGTGGGCCAAGAGGATGGCGTGACATAAAGACCCTAGTCTATAAAAATGGCGCTACTCATTAACTGTATGACCGCCATGAATAGTGATAAATTGTACCACACCAAAATATTAGAAATAGCAAAATGTCTATACAGCACAGGAATAAATTCATAACTACAAGGCACCATAATAAACAAGAGACAACTGTACAGCGCAGTGATAAATAATGGATGTACAATATGGGACAATACTGTAATAATGGGGGATGGGGCGGGCTGAATATGTGATCAGGATTGTTCTAGCAGCATTCTGTGTGGTGATGGGGTGCGCTGAATATGTGATCAGGATTGTTCTAGCAGCATTCTGTGAGGGGATGGGGTGCGCTGAATATGTGATCAGGATTGTTCTAGCAGCATTCTGTGAGGGGATGGGGTGCGCTGAATATGTGATCAGGATTGTTCTAGCAGCATTCTGTGAGGGGATGGGGTGCGCTGAATATGTGATCAGGATTGTTCTAGCAGCATTCTGTGAGGGGATGGGGTGCGCTGAATGTGATCAGGATTGTTCTAGCAGCATTCTGTGAGGGGATGGGGCGTGCTGAATATGTGATCAGGATTGTTCTAGCAGCATTCTGTGAGGGGATGGGGCGTGCTGAATATGTGATCAGGATTGTTCTAGCAGCATTCTGTGAGGGGATGGGGCGTGCTGAATATGTGATCAGGATTGTTCTAGCAGCATTCTGTGAGGGGATGGGGCGTGCTGAATATGTGATCAGGATTGTTCTAGCAGCATTCTGTGAGGGGATGGGGCGTGCTGAATATGTGATCAGGATTGTTCTAGCAGCATTCTGTGAGGGGATGGGGCGTGCTGGATATGTGATCAAGATTGTTTAGACCGCATTCTGCATGGGGGATAGGGTGCGCTGAATCTCACTGGACAATATGGCTGACACAGTTTTCTTTGTACTGAAGGTGAATTTATGAAAAGATGAGGTGGCGAATATCATTCATATCTACATCATGGTCTATGTGTCTCATTCTTACTGCATTCTGCTCGTCGGTAATAGACGAACACAGTCTTCCATCAGCAATGCACCGGCAAATCTCAGATTCAATATATGGAATTGTGTTTGACGCTGGAACCACCGGGACACGGATACACGTGTACACTTTCACCCAGAAAACTACAGGTACCGGTTCTGATCTGGTGAATACTGTGCGATGGATGAACATAAGTTGAATTAGTACGGTTTCACAAAGTATGACATAGAGCTATCACTGTGCAGTTATTGGCATACTCATAGATATTTACTATTAGTTGCAATTTTCTTTTTGCATTTGTATCAAATAATGAATTATGGTAATGACGAGTGATAGTAATGTATAACGGGTGATGGTATGTGATGTATGATATGAATGATGTATAACAGATGACGATATATGATGGATGATAATGCATAATGGCGCTGTATGGTGTATAATGACGCTGTATGGTGTATAATGACACTGTATGGTGTATAATGACGCTGTATGATGTATAATGACGCTGTATGGTGTATAATGACGCTGTATGATGTATAATGACGCTGTATGATGTATAATGACGCTGTATGGTGTATAATGACGCTGTATGGTGTATAATGACACTGTATGGTGTATAATGACGCTGTATGGTGTATAATGACGCTGTATGATGTATAATGACGCTGTATGGTGTATAATGACGCTGTATGGTGTATAATGACGCTGTATGATGTATAATGATGCTGTATGGTGTATAATGACGCTGTATGGTGTATAATGACGCTGTATGATGTATAATGACGCTGTATGGTGTATAATGACGCTGTATGGTGTATAATGACGCTGTATGATGTATAATGACGCTGTATGGTGTATAATGACGCTGTATGGTGTATAATGACGCTGTATGATGTATAATGATGCTGTATGGTGTATAATGACGCTGTATGGTGTATAATGACGCTGTATGATGTATAATGATGCTGTATGGTGTATAATGACGCTGTATGATGTATAATGATGCTGTATGGTGTATAATGACGCTGTATGGTGTATAATGGGGCTGTATGGTGTATAATGACACTCAATGGTGCATAATGACGCTGTATGGTGTATAATGACGCTGCATGGTGTATAATGACGCTGTATGGTGTATAATGATGCTGTATGGTGTATAATGACGCTGTATGATGTATAATGACGCTGTATGGTGTATAATGACACTGTATGGTGTATAATGACGCTGTATGGTGTATAATGACGCTGTATGGTGTATAATGACACTGTATGATGTATAATGACACTGTATGATGTATAAAGACGCTGTATGGTGTATAATGATGTTGTATGGTGTATAATGACGCTGTATGATGTATAATGACGCTGTATGGTGTATAATGACGCTGTATGGTGTATAATGACACTGTATGGTGTATAATGACGCTGTATGGTGTATAATGACGCTGTATGGTGTATAATGACACTGTATGATGTATAATGACACTGTATGATGTATAAAGACGCTGTATGGTGTATAATGACGCTGCATGATGTATAATGACGCTGTATGGTGTATAATGACTCTGTATGATGTATAATGACACTGTATGATGTATAATGACGCTGTATGATGTATAATGACGCTGTATGGTGTATAATGACGCTGTATGGTGTATAATGACACTGTATGGTGTATAATGACGCTGTATGATGTATAATGACGCTGTATGGTGTATAATGACGCTGTATGGTGTATAATGACGCTGTATGATGTATAATGACGCTGTATGGTGTATAATGACTCTGTATGATGTATAATGACACTGTATGATGTATAATGACGCTGTATGATGTATAATGACGCTGTATGGTGTATAATGACGCTGTATGGTGTATAATGACACTGTATGGTGTATAATGACACTGTATGATGTATAATGACGCTGTATGGTGTATAATGACGCTGTATGATGTATAATGACACTGTATGATGTATAATGACGCTGTATGGTGTATAATGACACTGTATGATGTATAATGACGCTGTATGGTGTATAATGACTCTGTATGATGTATAATGAGACTGTATGATGTATAATGACACTGTATGATGTATAATGACGCTGTATGGTGTATAATGACGCTGTATGGTGTATAATGACGCTGTATGATGTATAATGACGCTGTATGGTGTATAATGACGCTGTATGATGTATAATGACGCTGTATGGTGTATAATGACACTGTATGATGTATAATGACGCTGTATGGTGTATAATGACACTGTATGATGTATAATGACACTGTATGGTGTATAATGGGGCTGTAGGGTGTATAATGACGCTGTATGGTGTATAATGACGCTGTATGGTGTATAATGACACTGTATGATGTATAATGACGCTGTATGGTGTATAATGACGCTGTATGGTGTATAATGGCGGAGGATGATACTCTAAAGGAGTTTAAGCATGCGTGGGATAGGCATAAGGCTATCCTAACTATAAGATAAGGCCAGGGACTAATGAAAGTATTTAGAAAATTGGGCAGACTAGATGGGCCGAATGGTTCTTATCTGCCGTCACATTCTATGTTTCTATGTTAATGATGGATAGCAATCCTCAGAAATAGTAAGCTTGTTTCTTTCCCTGTAAATATCCCCTTTCTATAACTGTAAGGTGTGGCAGAATATGATGGTGCTATATATATAACCTCGCACATTGCAAGCTTGCTTCTTTCCCGGTAAATATCCCCTTTGTAGAATTGTAAGTCGGTACAGAATACGCTGCTGGCACTATAGGCAGGTGACTGGTTTGGGTCCCCCCTTTTATTCTTCATATTCATGGTTTGGAGGACCCAGCTGCTACCAGTAATGGCGTATTATGAAGTTGAGTGAAGCAGCTCTTACTTACACCATTGGAATATAACTCTGTATTGACTTGTAATAAAACACCATATTCTTCATTTTTTGCTCTCTGGCCAGGGTCTCCACTGCAGCTTCTTGGGGAAGTATTTGAATCTGTGAAACCTGGACTTTCTTCGTTCGCTTATCAACCAGAAAAAGTAAGACGTCTTTCCAGACTATGTAATCCTGATCAATCAAGGCCCAGCCAGGGCACACGTTGTATATCAGAAGGAGAAATAGAAAGATTGTTTAATGTCTCTGTAACGAACCGTTTCGCTCACAAGAGGATAAAAAACGTTTAGGCGATAATCTCCTTCCGGATAGACCAGCAGCTACTGCAATCACCAAGCTCTCGAACTCCAAACTACACGAATCCTCCAACTCCCGAACTGCACACACTTGAATTCCCCAATCTCCCGAACTGGAAATACACGAACACTGGAATAGCTGAACAGGAAAAGCATACAATCCGTTTACACTCCTGGCAATCAGCATACAATCCAATTCCCCCAAATACGAGAAGACACTTCGGTTTGAGGGTCAAGCAGAACCTGTTTAATGAGAGCTACCTGCCCAGTATTTATGCAGGTCTCCCACCTGGTGGACACTCCCCTAGGGGACCAAATGGGAGACTGTAACAACAGACAGACATGTATCATTTTAGGACATCCAGTCACAATACTTTCCCACAATGCATCCTGGCTTCCTCCCCTCTGCCCTGGAGATAATTGAGAAGTAATTCAATTATCTCCCAGGACAGAGGCAAGACTCCAGTATGCACGTGGTGAACACAGATACAATATTACTTTAAAATACACAAAGTTACTTTTTGCACATAAAACACAGACATGTAACATATCTCCAGATAGCTCAGGTCTGAGTGCACATTATTAGGTGAATGGCACTCAGACCACACGAATACAGTTTAATTGCCATGGAGCCAAAGTCTTTAATTACACGAATAGGCTCCATGGCAGGCTATCTGGGTTACAACATTCACATAAAACAAACTACCGAAGTTCCAGGTGTTTGTCTAAATTGTCCCGAATAGGAACCAGGGGGCTGGAGGCTCAGCGGTGCCTGCACGTAAAAGTGTCCGCTTCTAGTGCATGAAAGCTGGGCAGAAAAGCGCTGGCTGCCTGGGGAGCTCCAAAACACCGCCATTGTGTGGCCGGCCGGCTTCCCACGGCTCTGGGGAGGCGGATAAAAGGCTGTTTGTTCGGTAGATAGAATCTACCGAACGGCTGTGCAGAAAGGAAGGAATAAATCTTTCTGTACAGTAAAATTAACCGTTTAACTGCCGGTCCATAATCCAAAGGCAGCAGGCGGGCAACCAGGCTCCTCCAGTTCACAGTGGCGAGGTTGGTTTCGCCACAGTCTCCTCTTTTCTCTAGGTCTAAATAAACACATTATAAGTGTCAGTTCCCCTTTAATTTCCCATATTTTTTATGAAACGGAAAACAACATGGCTTCCAGCATCCATTTTGCATCATCCCCCTGACAATTAGCATAGCTCTCATTGTCCTTGTTTATCTGATCAATATGGCCGACCGCACTTTGAATGCCATTATACCTTGTTTCTCAGGGGGCAGACACTGTGCGCATGTTGCTCGATCTGGCACAGAATGTAGTCCCTGGCACACACTGGCACCGCACACCTGTAATCTTTAAAGCAACAGCTGGTCTGAGACTCCTCCCTGAACACCAAGCAGAAGCCCTGCTTTCAGAGGTGAGTGGGGGCCACGGGATAGAATGTTCACTGGGAGTGGAGTGCAGGGGGTGTTCACTGGGAGTGGTGGAGTGCAGGGGGTGTTCACTGGGAATGGAGTGCAGGGGATATTCACTGGGAAAGGAGTGCAGGGGATGTTCACTGGGAGTGGAGTGCAGGGGGTATTCAGCTCACTGGGCGTGGAGTGCAGGGAATGTTCACTGGGAGTGGAGTGCTGGGGATGTTCAGCTCACTGGGAGTGGATTGCTGGGAGTGTTTAGCTTACTGGGAGTGGAGTGCAGGGGATATTTAGCTCACTGGGAGTGGAGTGCAGGGAGTGTTTAGCTTACTGGGAGTGGAGTGTAGGGGATATTTATCTCACTGGGAGTGGAGTGCAGGGGATATTTCGCTCACTGGGAGTGGAGTGCAGGGAGTGTTTAGCTTACTGGGAGTGGAGTGCAGGGGATATTTATCTCACTGGGAGTGGAGTGCAGGGAGTGTTTAGCTTACTGGGAGTGGAGTGCATGGGATATTTAGTTCACTGGGAGTGGAGTGCAGGGAGTGTTTAGCTTACTGGGAGTGGAGTTTGGGGATATTTAGCTCACTGGGAGTGGAGTGCATGGAGTGTTTAGCTCACTGGGAGTGGAGTGCAGGGGATATTTAGCTCACTGGGAGTGGAGTGCAGGGGATATTTAGCTCACTGGGAGTGGAGTGCAGGGGATATTTAGCTCACTGGGAGTGGAGTGCAGGGATTGTTTTAGCTTACTGGGAGTGGAGTGCAGGGAGTGTTTAGCTTACTGGGAGTGGAGTGCAGGGAGTGTTTAGCTCACTGGGAGTGGAGTGCAGGGATTGTTTTAGCTTACTGGGAGTGGAGTGCAGGGAGTGTTTAGCTCACTGGGAGTGGAGTGCAGGGATTGTTTTAGTTTACTGGGAGTGGAGTGCAGGGATTGTTTTAGCTTACTGGGAGTGGAGTGCAGGGATTGTTTTAGCTTACTGGGAGTGGAGTGCAGGGAGTGTTTAGCTTACTGGGAGTGGAGTGCATGGGATATTTAGTTCACTGGGAGTGGAGTGCAGGGAGTGTTTAGCTTACTGGGAGTGGAGTTTGGGGATATTTAGCTCACTGGGAGTGGAGTGCAGGGAGTGTTTAGCTCACTGGGAGTGGAGTTTGGGGATGTTCACTGGGAGTGGAATGCAGGGGGTGTTCAGCTCACTTGGAGTGGAGTGCAGGGGATATTTAGCTCACTGGGAGTGGAGTGCAGGGAGTGTTTAGCTCACTGGGAGTGGAGTGCAGGGGATATTTAGCTCACTGGGAGTGGAGTGCAGGGGATATTTAGCTCACTGGGAGTGGAATGCGGGGGGTGTTCAGCTCACTTGGAGTGGAGTGCAGGGGATATTTAGCTCACTTGGAGTGGAGTGCAGGGAGTGTTTTGTTTTTAAAGAATAAATCTTGTTTGATCTTTGTCTTCTATCAGGTTCGCCGCATTCTCCGGAAATCTCCTTTCCTGGTCCCTGATGACAGTGTCAGTATAATGGACGGAACAGACGAAGGTTAGTTTTTATTTTTAATTCATCCTATTTCCAGTTAACGCCATTCTTGACGGATTTTAAGTCACTGTTTAATAATGTCTGGCACCTTTGAGTTATTATTTCTGAATTGCCGCAGACTGAGCAATCGTCCCAGCCCATGATCTCTTCATATTTTCTCTGTAGGAATATTGGCGTGGATTGCCGTGAACTTTCTGACGGGTAACTAACTTTTAACTACAGGTTATTACGCAGCTGAGGTAGTATTAGATTAAGTTATGAACAATTATACCGGTAGATAAATATTATATTTAAATATAGATTATTATACAGGTGTGTAATAAGTATTGTATATTATACAAGTGATCACCTATCATGGCTCCTGTGCGCTCCGAACATTGACGCATGCGTATTGACCCTGTGCATAATTCTGGCGTCATTTTGTCATTGATTCTGACACAGACTTCTCCCATTGTCATGTTATTTCCATAGCCCAACACCTGTGTAATTTTTGTACACCATGCCAGTCGGTATCGATCAGGCCGGGCACGTTTTGGCGTCATTTTGACGCAGACCAATAGAAACAGAACTAGGGCTATATAAGGCCACTCTGACCACTCCTTTTTGCCATGTCGTGGTCTCGTTTACCAGAGAGGGCATTTTGATTTGCTGTGTGTGTATTCTGATTTATTGATCCCTGACTTTGGCTCTGATATACCATTCTCCTGATTCCATGTACTCCTCGACCTGTACCTGTCACTGTTACTCTTGTCTGTTATCTCTTGCAAACTGCATTCTATACTTCCATACGTTAAGCCCAGCCACCCCTAGGACCATTCATATAATACTGAGGTTTGTGTGTTGGGCTGTCTAGAATTGACAACACACAAGCCATTGGTGAGCAGTAGGAGCACAGAACATATTATAAACTGCATACATACAAGATGATGATTATATGATATTACAGGTCGCCTGAATGGCCATCACACGGTGGGGATAATAGATCTTGGAGGGGGGTCCACTCAGGTCACCTTCCTACCACTCTCTAAGGTAAGCTACGTCTTCTGTGATCATTAAACCCACGCTGGACGGATTTATAAGTCAGGTACTTGTAGGAGCAGAATTCTAAGATCCCCGATGCATTAAAAGCATAAAAAAACCTATAGAAAACATGTATTCAACTTTTACAATTGAAACTGCATGTACGTATACTGTATGTATGTGCAAATATCTATCTTGTGTTTGAGTATGTGAATATAGTTAGTGTATGCAGCTGTAAATGGACGCAGAGTTAAAAATAATGTTAGAAGTGGTTATGGTAAAGGGGGCTAAGAATATATAGGGATTAATGTCAGAACTATATTACATAGGGTGTTTAGTATAAGAAGGATTAAAAGATTGAGAGAGGTTATATCATTGTGATATAAGAGAAGGTGTTTAGAATTATTGTGTATATGGTTAGAGATGGGTTAAAGGGACACTCTTCAGACACAAAACACTTCAGCAAGCTAAACTGCTTTAGGGGTTCAGAGTGTCCCCTCTTCATTATGCAGATTTCAATAGAAATTGTAACTTTTATAGATGAACCTTGTTACACCCCCTGGCTGTCAATCAGACAACCGGTCCTGTTACTTCCTGGTTTGGTTAGCTCAGTGATGATAAGCTCAAGAGGCAGTAATTGCCCAGAGCACCTGCCTTGCAAAGACTTCTCATTGAGCTGTATTGGGAGTCTGTGATTGGACGGCCACAGAAAGTCTGGGTGAGGATCGAAGGGAGGGATTGCATAATTAAATAAACCATGATTTTTATTTGGGTAGTGAAGTGTCACTTTAAATGTATTATTCGGGTACATGGTGTGTTTAATTTTTAAGGGGGGTGAAATCTGTATTTTTTTCCCCCCTCGTTGAGGTTTTTGAAGGGGTTAAATTTAGGGAAAGGGGAAAAAGGGTTTGTTTATGGTGCAGGCATGTGGAGTTTGAAAGGTTATTGGCAAACTACATTTTACTGTGATCTGATTTTTTAAAATTTTATTAATTAATTTAAATGTATTAAAATTATATATTTGATATATTTAGCTAGCTGGGGTGGGTGGAAGTTAGTGGCGAATTGGGGAATTTGGTGTTAGGATAGCTAGGGGCTAACGTAAAAAAAGTTTAAAAAAGTAAAAAAATACAAACAAACTAGTGGAACAAACTAGAGAAAAAATGATCCCACGCTAAGGTTCAAAATATGCCTTTTGAATTACCCCAGGGTGCATTGTTTAATAAATAGTATGTGTTTGTGGGGAAGTTTCAATAACCAACCAGCTAAACTACTCCAAAATGGAACATGGACACAGCGTAAAACTTCAAAGTTAGAAAAAAACTGAATGGCTGCTTCTCAAATGTGCCCCTTCAACATCCACATATACCTGGCAAAGGTACATATGGGGGTGTTACTGTACTAAGGGGACATAGCTGAGCAACATATGAAGTATTATACAGTCGTAGCACACATAAGGTTTGCAAAATATACTGTGCAAACTCACTTTGTGTGACAAAAAGGCAGAAAAAATGCCACTACACTTGGTACAAGCTAGCGGAAAAATGATCCCACGCTAAATATGCCTTTTGAAATACCCTGGGATGTCTTCTTTAAGAAATTGTATATCTTTATGGTGTTGTTGTAATATGTAGCCTGCTCAAGTGCTTCAAAGTGGGACACGGACGCATCAAAATCCTCAATGAAAATTCACACTTAAAAACCTGAACTTGTCACGTCTCTTTTACAGCACTGTAACTTCACATAATAGTGTCTAGGTAATACATTGGGCATTTTGTTTTACTCAGAAGATGTAATTGAGCATAATTTTGGGATTTTTACAACAGTGGTACATATCAAGTGTAAGAAATGCAATTTTTTCCCCCCTGACCACAAACATTGACATAAATTGGTGTAAAAATAGGGACAAGTTAAGGCAAAATATACGCCATATAAGATACCCTGGGGAGTCTGCTTTATCAAATGAAAGCCCTTTGTGGGGTTATTTGAACAGTCAAACGGCTATAATACCCTAAAATGAGATTTAGGCCCGTCAAATCCATCTACGAAATTTCTAACTATAGAAACTGAAATAGCCTTGTCTCTTATATGGCACTGTAGCTTTACAGAAAAGTGCCAAAGGCATACAATGGGGTTATCGTTATACTCAGCAAATGTAGCTGAACACAATATGGGGTTCTGTGTAGGAATAGCACACACCAGCTTTACGAATACACATTACAAAAACCTTGTTATATGTGCGTATGCCAAAATACAGAAAAAACACAATTTTACTCCAATATTTAGCAGATGAAATGGCTATGTAAAAAGTGTCAAACTAACCTTAGGTAAATAGCCTGTGATGTCTACTTTATATAAATATATACTTTTGTGTGACAATTTTGTTTTCTGTGATGGCTACTAAACCTACAAGACAAACCTACCAACTTCTAAAATTGTTTCACAATGAAATTTTATTTTAGTCTTTGTATTTTGTGACCTGTAACTTTCAAAATTAAGCTGAAATCCTATACATATGATCCTACACACAGTATTATTGTTTTTCCATTTTTTTTTTATAATTAATGAGAATGTATCTATGTATATGTGACATCAAATTAAAGCCCTGTTTGCCTTCTAAAAAACGATGTATAATATGTGTTGGTGTAATAAATGACAGAGATGAAAATTACGTTTGAACACAAATAGCAAAAAATGCAAAAATGGCTTGTGTCCTTAAGGGTAAGGCGAGCTTCGGAAAGGGTTGTCTTTAAGGGTAAGGCGAGCTTCGGAAAGGGTTGTCTTTAAGGGTAAGGCGAGCTTCGGAAAGGGGTGTCCTTAACCCCTTAAGGACCAAACTTCTGGAATAAAAGGGAATCATGACGTGTCACACACGTCATGTGTCCTTAAGGGGTTAAAGGGGTTATTAGCGATCAGGATTAACATTCTGTTTATTTCATTTATTAGCTGTTGGTATTTATATTGCTCAAGGCTGCTTTGTGCAAAAAACTTGGAAACTAGCCTTACATCTTCAAGGATGTAACAAATAATATTATTATTATAGTTATTTAATATTATAATTGTAATATTTGTTGATGCAATGAGAATCCCGAATATTTTGCATTCAATAAAGAGGATTTCCCCCCCCATTTTGTGGTATTTGGAAATATCTGTCTCTTGGATTAAGTGCAGCTTAACTTCACAAACTGGAGTCTTTCCTTTTACCTAAATTACTACCGAGATTTATCATAATACTAGACTTTATTTTAAAATAAATTCCTGCAGTGTCCTAAGCTGGATCCCCTATATACTCTCTGTCCCACCCTCTTTCGTGTACCCCCACTCCTGGTTTTAAAGGCTTACTCCAAGCAATATAACCGCTAGAGCCTACTGTAGTGGTAACAATGCCAGCAGTGCCCTGGCAAAGCTCCCTGGTAGAGTTACACGGCCAGCAGCAGACTCTTAAACTCTGTGAGTGTGCATTTTGAAGTGGCTCCAGGGACCATGGCCCCTTCAAATCACTGCAGTGGTCATGGTGCTTGGAATAATCCACGCTGACTGTCCCGGATCTCCCTTGCTCTCTCCAGGCTACCTTCGATGAGACTCCACCAAGATTTCTATCTACGTTTGAACTATTTAACAGCACTTACCGCCTCTACACACACAGGTAAGCTGACAGAGAGTATTTAAATGTCATTATTATAGAGCTAATGCTTTCATAATAAAAATCATTGAAATATGAAAGATAATAAAGACAATAATTAATGAGTTTACCTGTGGGGCCGGTCCTTTTTGGGATGGGCTGTGTCTAATGGTGGAGGGAGGGTTGGACTCAGACACAGTTGAGATTTTGTGCGGGAGCGGGTTACTGACAGACCTGTGTGTGTTTCATGCAGTTATTTGGGGCTGGGGCTGAAGGTGGCTCGACTGGCAATCCTCGGAGCGTCTGCTTCTCAAGGTAATATTTCATCGTTTTTCCCCTTATATTTTAGCATTTTTCTACTTTGTATTAAGTCTCTTTTTCCTATTCTCAATGGGTGACAACACTTTCAGTAGCTGCTAATTATTAATTAAAATATGTGCAGCAGGTGTGCAGAAATGTTAACAAAAGACTGCATTATACAGGGAGTGCAGAATTATTAGGCAAGTTGTATTTTTGAGGATTAATTTTATTATTGAGCAACAACCATGTTCTCAATGAACCCAAAAAACTCATTAATATCAAAGCTGAATATTTTTGGAAGTAGTTTTTAGTTTGTTTTTAGTTATAGCTATTTTAGGGGGATATCTGTGTGTGCAGGTGACTATTACTGTGCATAATTATTAGGCAACTTAACAAAAAACAAATATATACCCATTTCAATTATTTATTTTTACCAGTGAAACCAATATAACATCTCAACATTCACAAATATACATTTCTGACATTCAAAAACATAACAAAAACAAATCAGTGACCAATATAGCCACCTTTCTTTGCAAGGACACTCAAAAGCCTGCCATCCATGGATTCTGTCAGTGTTTTGATCTGTTCACCATCAACATTGCGTGCAGCAGCAACCACAGCCTCCCAGACACTGTTCAGAGAGGTGTACTGTTTTCCCTCCTTGTAAATCTCACATTTGATGATGGACCACAGGTTCTCAATGGGGTTCAGATCAGGTGAACAAGGAGGCTATGTCATTAGATTTTCTTCTTTTATACCCTTTCTTGCCAGCCACGCTGTGGAGTACTTGGACGCGTGTGATGGAGCATTGTCCTGCATGAAAATCATGTTTCTTGAAGGATGCAGACTTCTTCCTGTACCACTGCTTGAAGAAGGTGTCTTCCAGAAACTGGCAGTAGGACTGGGAGTTGAGCTTGACTCCATCCTCAACCCGAAAAGGCCCCACAAGCTCATCTTTGATGATACCAGCCCAAACCAGTACTCCACCTCCACCTTGCTGGCGTCTGAGTCGGACTGGAGCTCTCTGCCCTTTACCAATCCAGCCACGGGCCTATCCATCTGGCCCATCAAGACTCACTCTCATTTCATCAGTCCATAAAACCTTAGAAAAATCAGTCTTGAGATATTTCTTGGCCCAGTCTTGACGTTTCAGCTTGTGTGTCTTGTTCAGTGGTGGTCGTCTTTCAGCCTTTCTTACCTTGGCCATGTCTCTGAGTATTGCACACCTTGTGCTTTTGGGCACTCCAGTGATGTTGCAGCTCTGAAATATGGGCAAACTGGTGGCAAGTGGCATCTTGGCAGCTGCACGCTTGACTTTTCTCCGTTCATGGGCAGTTATTTTGCGCCTTGGTTTTTCCACACGCTTCTTGCGACCCTGTTGACTATTTTGAATGAAACGCTTGATTGTTCGATGATCATGCTTCAGAAGCTTTGCAATTTTAAGAGTGCTGCATCCCTCTGCAAGATATCTCACTATTTTTGACTTTTCTGAGCCTGTCAAGTCCTTCTTTTGACCCATTTTGCCAAAGGAAAGGAAGTTGCCTAATAATTATGCACACCTGATATAGGGTGTTGATGTCATTAGACCACACCCCTTCTCATTACAGAGATGCACATCACCTAATATGCTTAATTGGTAGTAGGCTTTCGAGCCTATACAGCTTGGAGTAAGACAACACGCATAAAGAGGATGATGTGGTCAAAATACTCATTTGCCTAATAATTCTGCACTCCCTGTATCTACGTATAATAAATATAGAGTGCCACCAAGTAACGCACAATGTCTCAGTCCAACAGAACCAAACATTCCGCAGTCACTGTCTCCCTCAAGCGTTTAATTCTGAGTGGAACTTCGCTGGAGTCACATACAGATATGGAGGGATGTCCGATGGTGAGTGTTAAACTACCTTTACTATATACACAGATCACACTGTACCCACAGGGCGAGCAGGGAGACACACACAGAGCAGACTGTACCCGCAGAGCGAGCAGGGAGACGCACACACAGAGCAGACTGTACCCGCAGAGCGAGCAGGGAGACACACACAGAGCAGACTGTACCCACAGAGCGAGCAGGGAGACACACACACAGAGCAGACTGTACCCACAGAGCGAGCAGGGAGATGCACAGAGAGCAGACTGTACCCACAGAGCGAGCAGGGAGATGCACACAGAGCAGACTGTACCCACAGAGCGAGCAGGGAGACGCACACAGAGCAGACTGTACCCGTAGGGCAAGCAGGGAGACACACACAGAGCAGACTGTACCCACAGAGCGAGCAGGGAGACGCGCAGAGAGCAGACTGTACCCACAGAGCGAGCAGGGAGATGCACACAGAGCAGACTGTACCCACAGAGCGAGCAGGGAGACACACACACAGAGCAGACTGTACCCACAGAGCGAGCAGGGAGACACACACACAGAGCAGACTGTACCCACAGGGCGAGCAGGGAGAGGCACACAGAGTTGACTGTACCCACAGGGCGAGCAGGGAGACGCACAGAGAGCAGACTGTACCCACAGAGCGAGCAGGGAGATGCACACAGAGCAGACTGTACCCACAGAGCGAGCAGGGAGGCGCACACAGAGCAGACTGTACCTGCAGAGCGAGCAGGGAGACGCGCACAGAGCAGACTGTACCCGCAGAGCGAGCAAGGAGACGCACATAGAGCAGACTGTACCCGCAGAGCGAGCAGGGAGACGCGCACAGAGCAGACTGTACCCGCAGAGCGAGCAGGGAGACACACACAGAGCAGACTGTACCCACAGAGCGAGCAGGGAGACGCACAGAGAGCAGACTGTACCCACAGAGCGAGCAGGGAGATGCACACAGAGCAGACTGTACCCACAGAGCGAGCAGGGAGACGCACACAGAGCAGACTGTACCCGTAGGGCAAGCAGGGAGACACACACAGAGCAGACTGTACCCACAGAGCGAGCAGGGAGGCGCACACAGAGCAGACTGTACCCGCAGAGCGAGCAGGGAGACGCGCACAGAGCAGACTGTACCCGCAGAGCGAGCAAGGAGACGCACATAGAGCAGACTGTACCCGCAGAGCGAGCAGGGAGACGCGCACAGAGCAGACTGTACCCGCAGAGCGAGCAGGGAGACACACACAGAGCAGACTGTACCCACAGAGCGAGCAGGGAGACGCACAGAGAGCAGACTGTACCCACAGAGCGAGCAGGGAGATGCACACAGAGCAGACTGTACCCACAGAGCGAGCAGGGAGACGCACACAGAGCAGACTGTACCCGTAGGGCAAGCAGGGAGACACACACAGAGCAGACTGTACCCACAGAGCGAGCAGGGAGACGCGCAGAGAGCAGACTGTACCCACAGAGCGAGCAGGGAGATGCACACAGAGCAGACTGTACCCACAGAGCGAGCAGGGAGACACACACACAGAGCAGACTGTACCCACAGAGCGAGCAGGGAGACACACACACAGAGCAGACTGTACCCACAGGGCGAGCAGGGAGAGGCACACAGAGTAGACTGTACCCACAGGGCGAGCAGGGAGACGCACAGAGAGCAGACTGTACCCACAGAGCGAGCAGGGAGATGCACACAGAGCAGACTGTACCCACAGAGCGAGCAGGGAGGCGCACACAGAGCAGACTGTACCCGCAGAGCGAGCAGGGAGACGCGCACAGAGCAGACTGTACCCGCAGAGCGAGCAAGGAGACGCACATAGAGCAGACTGTACCCGCAGAGCGAGCAGGGAGACGCGCACAGAGCAGACTGTACCCGCAGAGCGAGCAGGGAGACGCGCACAGAGCAGACTGTACCCGCAGAGCGAGCAGGGAGACACACACAGAGCAGACTGTACCCACAGAGCGAGCAGGGAGACGCGCACAGAGCAGACTGTACCCGCAGAGCGAGCAGGGAGACGCGCACAGAGCAGACTGTACCCGCAGAGCGAGCAGGGAGACACACACAGAGCAGACTGTACCCACAGAGCGAGCAGGGAGACGCGCAGAGAGCAGACTGTACCCACAGAGCGAGCAGGGAGATGCACACAGAGCAGACTGTACCCACAGAGCGAGCAGGGAGACACACACACAGAGCAGACTGTACCCACAGAGCGAGCAGGGAGACACACACACAGAGCAGACTGTACCCACAGGGCGAGCAGGGAGAGGCACACAGAGTAGACTGTACCCACAGGGCGAGCAGGGAGACGCACAGAGAGCAGACTGTACCCACAGAGCGAGCAGGGAGACGCACAGAGAGCAGACTGTACCCACAGAGCGAGCAGGGAGACGCACACAGAGCAGACTGTACCCGTAGGGCAAGCAGGGAGACACACACAGAGCAGACTGTACCCACAGAGCGAGCAGGGAGACGCGCAGAGAGCAGACTGTACCCACAGAGCGAGCAGGGAGATGCACACAGAGCAGACTGTACCCACAGAGCGAGCAGGGAGACACACACACAGAGCAGACTGTACCCACAGAGCGAGCAGGGAGACACACACACAGAGCAGACTGTACCCACAGGGCGAGCAGGGAGAGGCACACAGAGTAGACTGTACCCACAGGGCGAGCAGGGAGACGCACAGAGAGCAGACTGTACCCACAGAGCGAGCAGGGAGATGCACACAGAGCAGACTGTACCCACAGAGCGAGCAGGGAGGCGCACACAGAGCAGACTGTACCCGCAGAGCGAGCAGGGAGACGCGCACAGAGCAGACTGTACCCGCAGAGCGAGCAAGGAGACGCACATAGAGCAGACTGTACCCGCAGAGCGAGCAGGGAGACGCGCACAGAGCAGACTGTACCCGCAGAGCGAGCAGGGAGACACACACAGAGCAGACTGTACCCACAGAGCGAGCAGGGAGACACACACACAGAGCAGACTGTACCCACAGAGCGAGCAGGGAGACACACACACAGAGCAGACTGTACCCACAGGGCGAGCAGGGAGAGGCACACAGAGTAGACTGTACCCACAGGGCGAGCAGGGAGACGCACAGAGAGCAGACTGTACCCACAGAGCGAGCAGGGAGATGCACACAGAGCAGACTGTACCCACAGAGCGAGCAGGGAGGCGCACACAGAGCAGACTGTACCCGCAGAGCGAGCAGGGAGACGCGCACAGAGCAGACTGTACCCGCAGAGCGAGCAGGGAGACGCGCACAGAGCAGACTGTACCCGCAGAGCGAGCAGGGAGACACACACAGAGCAGACTGTACCCACAGAGCGAGCAGGGAGACGCGCACAGAGCAGACTGTACCCGCAGAGCGAGCAGGGAGACGCGCACAGAGCAGACTGTACCCGCAGAGCGAGCAGGGAGACACACACAGAGCAGACTGTACCCACAGAGCGAGCAGGGAGACGCGCAGAGAGCAGACTGTACCCACAGAGCGAGCAGGGAGATGCACACAGAGCAGACTGTACCCACAGAGCGAGCAGGGAGACACACACACAGAGCAGACTGTACCCACAGAGCGAGCAGGGAGACACACACACAGAGCAGACTGTACCCACAGGGCGAGCAGGGAGAGGCACACAGAGTAGACTGTACCCACAGGGCGAGCAGGGAGACGCACAGAGAGCAGACTGTACCCACAGAGCGAGCAGGGAGACGCACAGAGAGCAGACTGTACCCACAGAGCGAGCAGGGAGATGCACACAGAGCAGACTGTACCCACAGAGCGAGCAGGGAGACGCACACAGAGCAGACTGTACCCGTAGGGCAAGCAGGGAGACACACACAGAGCAGACTGTACCCACAGAGCGAGCAGGGAGACGCGCAGAGAGCAGACTGTACCCACAGAGCGAGCAGGGAGATGCACACAGAGCAGACTGTACCCACAGAGCGAGCAGGGAGACACACACACAGAGCAGACTGTACCCACAGAGCGAGCAGGGAGACACACACACAGAGCAGACTGTACCCACAGGGCGAGCAGGGAGAGGCACACAGAGTAGACTGTACCCACAGGGCGAGCAGGGAGACGCACAGAGAGCAGACTGTACCCACAGAGCGAGCAGGGAGATGCACACAGAGCAGACTGTACCCACAGAGCGAGCAGGGAGGCGCACACAGAGCAGACTGTACCCGCAGAGCGAGCAGGGAGACGCGCACAGAGCAGACTGTACCCGCAGAGCGAGCAGGGAGACACACACAGAGCAGACTGTACCCGCAGAGCGAGCAGGGAGACACACACAGAGCAGACTGTACCCGCAGAGCGAGCAGGGAGACGCACACAGAGCAGACTGTACCCGCAGAGCGAGCAGGGAGACGCACACAGAGCAGACTGTACCCGCAGAGCAAGCAGGGAGACGCGCACAGAGCAGACTGTACCCGCAGAGCGAGCAGGGAGACACACACAGAGCACTGTACCCGCAGAGCGAGCAGGGAGACGCACACAGAGCAGACTGTACCCGCAGAGCGAGCAGGGAGACGCACACAGAGCAGACTGTACCCGCAGAGCGAGCAGGGAGACCCACACAGAGCAGACTGTACCCGCAGAGCGAGCAGGGAGACACACACAGAGCAGACTGTACCCGCAGAGCGAGCAGGGAGACGCACACAGAGCAGACTGTACCCGCAGAGCAAGCAGGGAGACGCACACAGAGCAGACTGTACCCACAGAGCGAGCAGGGAGACACACACAGAGCAGACTGTACCCACAGAGCGAGCAGGGAGACGCACACAGAGCAGACTGTACCCACAGAGCGAGCAGGGAGACACACACAGAGCAGACTGTACCCGCAGAGCGAGCAGGGAGCAGTTCATTGATAATTTTCATGCTGTGGTTTGGTCTCTCCTTGATTTGGTGCCAATTTCTCTCCCAAAATGCAGGAAGCACTGGGTTCAGTGCTTGTTATTCTGAAGTTCTGCCAGTTGTGAAAGGGAAGGTCCATCGTGTTGCAGAAATTCTAAACACGCAATTCTATGCCTTTTCGTACTTTTACGATCGTGCTGCGGAATGTGATTTGATCGGTGAGATAACGTGAACTCATGCTTCCAGCAAGCATGCCATGTCCAGGACCGTGTACCAGAATGAGATCCCCGTGTCTACAAAAAACAGAGAAGGATGTGGACTGGCATTCACTGCTCATTGCCATGAGCCTAAATAATGTGAATTTATGAATTAAAGTTATATGGACAAAAATGTTTAGTAGACGTGTAACCTGGGCTGATGAGTCCTCATATCATCATGTGTGTCCTTTTCAGATTACACGGAGGGCGGCACTGTGGAAGTCAGAGATTTTGCTCGTAAAGCCGAAGAAGGTAAAGATTTCACTACAGTTGTACGTTAAGAGGCAGATCTGCCCGTGGGACATGTAGTTACAATGTTTAAATACTCTGTATATTATCCAAAGCAGGGGCTTTGCTGATAAAACGTCTTGTTTCTGCAGTTTGTGAGAATATGGCCAGATACTCCTCTCTCAGTCCCTTCCTGTGCATGGACCTCACATACATTTCTGCATTACTACAAGAAGGCCTCGGCTTTGAGGACCAGACTCCTGTGCTGGTAACAAGTAGCAAACACTTAGAAACCACATTCCTTAGAAATACTGCTTACAGTAATTGTGCAGATGTCATGTAAAAAATATAGAACTGCGGTAGGCAAACAGGAGCTCCCCAGATCTTGCAGAACTTAAACTCCCATGATACATTGCCATTATAAAGAAGCTACAATTTGCCCAGTTAGGCTAGAGACGGAACAATCAGCTGAGATCTTCTTGGGCAGGCTGGTGGAGGGCCCAGCAGTTGGGCAGGCTGGTGGAGGGCCCAGCAGTTGGGCAGGCTGGTGGAGGGCCCAGCAGTTGGGCAGGCTGGGGGAGGGCTCAGGAGTTGGGTAGGCTGGGTGAGGATGCCAGAGCTGGGCATGCTGGGGGAGAATCTAGGAGGCTGGGTTAGGGTCCAGGAGTATCTGATATAGCAAGGCTGGTGGAGAGTTTATTGGAGGGAAATAAGGGGGTGGGAAATGGCTGAGAGATACAGGGGAGCTAGTGGATTGGTTCATAGACTAAGTGAGACTATCTGATGTAGGGAATTGATGGACAGGTAGAGTAGGACTAGGGGAGAGTCTGTTGGGGCATGGTTGGTCAGATTCTTAGGACAGAAGAGGCTGATGGGAATCTATTGGAGTACAGCTGGGGCAGATTATTAAGAGTATAACAGGGGGGGCGGGGGGTAAGATTCTGTAGCACGATTGGTCAGATTCTCAGAGTAGAAGGGCAGTGAAGAATCTGTTGCACGATTTATATCGCATAACTTGGGGGGGGAGGATATATTCATAGTACACTGACATTTCTCTTATCTCCAACAGTTAAGAAAGAAGATGCACCATGTGGAAATCAGCTGGACCCTGGGGGCCATTTTACAAGTTCTATGGCCTATGCATTAGTGACACAATGGGCATCATCAGGAGGCTTGGCTGCCAGTGTCTATACCCTTAAAGCGTGTCTGAGCACCGATACTGCCCGTGCTCTCTTTCTATCACTTCCCGTGCAGCTAGACAGACATGCAGCTTATTGGAACATTCTACCACCAATGCATGGAACGCTCCCATTAATGCACACTGCCCATCATTTCTAATGTCACAGGACACTGTATGTGTGGTGGGAGGAGTGCCACAAGAAGAGGTTATTGAGAGTATTTTATGTTATAACCAACTGATAATCAAACTATTAAAGTCATTTATAGAGACACATTTTAAAAAACATTTAATGTTGCCTAAATACCCATTACTGTGAGTTTATTGCTGTGGAGCTCTGTGATACTCATACACTGCACATTACTGTGAGGTTATTGCTGTGGAGCTCTGTGATACTCATACACTGCACGTTACTGTGAGGTTTATTGCAGTGGAGCTCTGTGATACACTCATACGCTGCACATTACGGTGAGTTTTATTGCTATGGAGCTCTGTGATACACACTGCACATTACTGTGAGTTTATTGCAGTGGAGCTCTGTGATACACACACACTGCACATTACTGGGAGTTTTAGTGCTATGGAGCTCTGTGATACACTGCACATTACTGGGAGTTTTATTGCTATGGAGCTCTGTGATACACTCATACACACTACACTTTACTGTGAGTTTATTGCTGTGGAGCTCTGTGATACACACTGCACATTACTGTGAGTTTATTGCAGTGGAGCTCTGTGATACACACACACTGCACATTACTGGGAGTTTTAGTGCTATGGAGCTCTGTGATACACTGCACATTACTGGGAGTTTTATTGCTATGGAGCTCTGTGATACACTCATACACACTACACTTTACTGTGAGTTTATTGCTGTGGAGCTCTGTGATACACTCACGCAGTGCACATTACTGGGAGTTTTATTGCTATGGAGCTCTGTGATACACTCATACACACTGCATATTACTGTGAGGTTTATTGCTATGGAGCTCTGTGATACACCCATACACACTAACAATATGGGCATTTGTAGCTTATTGACAGCCTCCATATAACTTCAGCAACTTTTTACCAAAAAAAACCCCAAAACATTTTGTCCGTTGCCTATAGTGAATGAGCTAAATATTTTTTCAAAATTATATTTAAAAAAAAAAAATAGTTCTCTGTCATTTAGGAAAAATAAAAAACTGCCTTTAAAGACAGAGAGTGGAGTTAAATCACAGGAAGGAGTTTAGTCTCCCGCCACCTTACAATGTGGCATTCCGAGTGAAGAGGAATTTGGAAACAAAGTGTCCCTGTGGCTTCTAAAGACAGGCATTTGGGAGCCGTGACCAGATGGCAAAGCTGAGGAAGGTCCAATACTGCTTGGGTTGGTTCTGCAGCCTTTGGATCAAAACAAAGAGCATATTTCTCCTAGTTCCCTTGTTTTAAGCAACAATTGCAAACTACACACTCAGACACATCAATATCAAGGAGAGCCCAATCACACAGACCAAGTTATAACAGAACATTCTGCGGATTCAATCCAAGTAACTCAACGCTGCCCCAGCATCAGGCTGTGTTTGTGCTGATTTACCGGCCCCAGCATCAGGCTGTGTTTGTGCTGATTTACTGGCCCCAGCATCAGGCTGTGTTTGTGCTGATTTACCGGCCCCAGCATCAGGCTGTTTGTGCTGATTTATCGGCCCCAGCATCAGGCTGTGTTTGTGCTGATTTACCGGCCCCAGCATCAGGCTGTGTTTGTGCTGATTTACCGGCCCCAGCATCAGGCTGTGTTTGTGCTGATTTACCGGCCCCAGCATCAGGCTGTGTTTGTGCTGATTTACCGGCCCCAGCATCAGGCTGTGTTTGTGCTGATTTACCGGCCCCAGCATCAGGCTGTGTTTGTGCCGATTTACCGGCCCCAGCATCAGGCTGTGTTTGTGCCGATTTACCGGCCCCAGCATCAGGCTGTGTTTGTGCCGATTTACCGGCCCCAGCATCAGGCTATGTTTGTGCCGATTTACCGGCCCCAGCATCAGGCTGTGTTTGTGCCGATTTACCGGCCCCAGCATCAGGCTGTGTTTGTGCCGATTTAACGGCCCCAGCATCAGGCTGTGTTTGTGCCGATTTACCGGCCCCAGCATCAGGCTGTGTTTGTGCCGATTTACCGGGCCCAGCATCAGGCTGTGTTTGTGCCGATTTACCGGGCCCAGCATCAGGCTGTGTTTGTGCTGATTTACCGGCCCCAGCATCAGGCTGTGTTTGTGCTGATTTACCGGCCCCAGCATCAGGCTGTGTTTGTGCTGATTTACCGGCCCCAGCATCAGGCTGTGTTTGTGCTGATTTACCGGCCCCAGCATCAGGCTGTGTTTGTGCTGATTTACCGGCCCCAGCATCAGGCTGTGTTTGTGCTGATTTACCGGCCCCAGCATCAGGCTGTGTTTGTGCTGATTTACCGGCCCCAGCATCAGGCTGTTTGTGCCGATTTACCGGCCCCAGCATCAGGCTGTGTTTGTGCCGATTTACCGGCCCCAGCATCAGGCTGTGTTTGTGCCGATTTACCGGCCCCAGCATCAGGCTGTGTTTGTGCCGATTTAACGGCCCCAGCATCAGGCTGTGTTTGTGCCGATTTAACGGCCCCAGCATCAGGCTGTGTTTGTGCCGATTTAACGGCCCCAGCATCAGGCTGTGTTTGTGCCGATTTACCGGGCCCAGCATCAGGCTGTGTTTGTGCCGATTTACCGGGCCCAGCATCAGGCTGTGTTTGTGCCGATTTACCGGCCCCAGCATCAGGCTGTGTTTGTGCCGATTTACCGGCCCCAGCATCAGGCTGTGTTTGTGCCGATTTACCGGCCCCAGCATCAGGCTGTGTTTGTGCCGATTTACCGGCCCCAGCATCAGGCTGTGTTTGTGCCGATTTACCGGCCCCAGCATCAGGCTGTGTTTGTGCTGATTTACCGGCCCCAGCATCAGGCTGTGTTTGTGCTGATTTACCGGCCCCAGCATCAGGCTGTGTTTGTGCTGATTTACCGGCCCCAGCATCAGGCTGTGTTTGTGCTGATTTACCGGCCCCAGCATCAGGCTGTGTTTGTGCTGATTTACCGGCCCCAGCATCAGGCTGTGTTTGTGCTGATTTACCGGCCCCAGCATCAGGCTGTGTTTGTGCTGATTTACCGGCCCCAGCATCAGGCTGTGTTTGTGCTGATTTACCGGCCCCAGCATCAGGCTGTGTTTGTGCTGATTTACCGGCTTTTCCCACATTAAAATGTAAAAGCTAAAGCACAACCCCAGAATTTTTAGGTAGAATAGTGTGATTACATTCTGAAGGGGTAAAGGCTCATTTTGAAGAAGAATAAAAATCAGTTGAAGTTGAATAGTTTTATTAACTTAAAACAATAGCTTGTTCTGAAAATAGACTTTACGTAATACAGATCATCCAAAATACATCATTTCAGGTAGAAGGCTGGGTTGCTATTTGCTGGCAAACGCAATGATTTGTTCCTAGAAATTGTAGAAATAAGAGGTATTAGTAAAGACAATGTTGCTAGTGATGGAATAGAAATACTAAATGTAATAAAAAGTACCTTCATGGGAGGAAAAGCATTGGTAGCCTGTAAACCAAGAGTCCTGAGCAGAACGATAGGAGGTTGCTTTGTGTTATACAATCTCTTTAGCAGGTCAATAGCTGCCATTAAGGGTAAGTTGTGTCTCTGTCGCTCAGTCTCGTACTGAAGAAGATGCTTTGTTGACCCTATAACACAGAGATTGTTCAAATGTGAATCGATCCAAGTAGACGCTACCACACCTTATTGTCTTCATTATCTTCAGCATATTTACCCAGGTCTTGCCCAATAAAAGCCGCCTTGCTCAGGTGTTGAGCCAAACACGCAGCATCCCCTAAACCCATATTAACGCCCTGTCCAGCTAGTGGGTGCACTCTGTGTGCTGCATCTCTGCAGATAGAAAAACCACATGTAATAGTCCAAAGGCTGGTAAAACCTACATAAAAGGTGGCACAAAAGCCTTACCCAATAAGTGCTACACGGTGACGGATATATTCTGTGGCATGAGCCATGCCAAGTGGGAACGCAGCTCTGCTACTGCCTTCAACCTTTGAGACGCTAGGAGGCAGCTGTCGGGTAGATGTTCCTGTTGGCATCAGGTAGGAAACTGCACTGCGTAAGATGGATTCAGCTGAAGATATTAGATCGGAGTAACCCTCATTGCTCCACTGTGAGAGACGGGGAAACAAACGGAACTGAAAGATGGAATCACCACTCTTCACTACGAACTTGGTGTGTTAAGGCAGACAGGGAGCTCTCAGGTTCTAATAACAGGACTATCCCAAATGGCGAATCACTGGCACTAATGGGTTAATTCCAACCAAAACACTGTAACCCCATCCTCACCTATAAAGAATTAGAAGTAACTCACAAAAGCAGAATTGACAGCGTCCACAAAACTCTCTTCGTCCATGTTTAGCAGGTGCGATGCATTTTCGGGTGACGTGGACCAAACCAAAGAGCTACATGTATCGGAGAGCTGTCCAAGGGAAGGAAACATCATATCGGCCACACAGAAAGAGAAATAATCAATATAAGTGTACAATGGATTTGTGAATAGAATAAATTAACTGATATGTAATGCAGTGAGATAACTGCTTTCAATTACTTTCTAAGTCAGTAAAGGTGACCTTGAAAAGGTTTCAATGTCGATATAAAAATATATTCGGCTATTATAGCCGAAAGAATAAAAAAAAATTATAGCAAATATAGTTCACTCTGACCAAATTGGCTTTATTCCAGGAAGGATGGCATCCAATAATGTAAGAAGACTTTTGGATATCTTGGACAGGGCTCAAAGATTAGGTTTTCCCCTCCTGACCCTGTCATTGGATGCTGAGAAAGCTTTCGACAGGGTCGGGTGGGGATACCTCGCAGAACTGTTGTCAGCATTTGGTTTTAGGGGTTGGATTTTAAACGCAATTATGATTTTGTATTCTACTCCCTCGGCCCGAACAGTAGGACCTAATATAAATGCTGGATGGTTCGACCTTCATAATGGTACTAGGCAGGGGTGTCCCTTATCCCCTTTACTGTATATCCTGTCCCTAGAACCCCTTGCCATTTACATTAGAAATAATTCTATGATCAAAGGAGTCTTAATAAAAGATAAAGAATTAAAAACTTCTTTATATGCGGATGATGCGCTAATCACTCTTACCTCCCCAGAAATCTCAATACACCACTTAATGCAGGAAATAGATAAATACTCAGAGATATCAAATTTTAAGTTAAATATATCTAAATCGACTGTGTTGTATATGAATATGGACAAGTACATTATAGAAACCTTATCACAGAAGTTTAACTTTATCTGGACTGATAAAGAATTGAATTATTTAGGTCTAATAATCCCCTCTGATATAAACTCCACTACGGAGAAGAACTTTTTATACCTAATGAAACATACAAATTCTAAATTAAGACAATGGAAAACCTTGGAAATTTCATGGTTAGGTCGCATCAATATTATTAATGCATATATTCTATCAAAGTGGTCGTATTTCTTTTCTATGATCCCGCTTAAAATTTCAAACTTTTGGCTTACTATAATTCAAGTCTGTTTTACCAAATTTATCTGGAAGAATAAAACCCCTAGGATTTCTAGAAAAATCTTGTCAAAAAAACTTTCCAAAGGCGGTCTAAATTTTCCAAATATTACATACAATTACTATGCCAACATGATTAGACACATATATTTACTACAGGATCCTTTGATGACCAAAGAACCCTGGTTTATGATAGAATCTGCGGCCACCCCTACCCTGAATCTGCAACACATTATGTGGATGGATTATAATAAAAAATCTATCAGCCCTCAAACTAATTCTACTATTTTGATACAATCTATAGAGGTATGGGAAGAAATTAAAAAAATTCTGGGTTTAACTCAGCTGATCCCTAAATCGGCCAGACTTAGCCTATTGGAACTAAATATTCAAGACCTTTCATTAACTCACTGGGCAGAAACGGATAAGATAAGAATAAATGATCTTATGACAGCCGATAATATATTACCATTCCAGCAGATAGTGGATAATTTACATATTTCGGGTAGGGAAATTTTCACTTATCTCCGAATCAAAAATTACATAGACAAAAATATTATAAAAAGTTCCTCCCCATTATCAATTCAAATGGAATATATTTTTGATTATAAATCCTTAAAAAAGGTTACTTCATTTTCTAACCAAGTACTGGACTCTTTGAATGTTACCCCTGTTAAAACTATTAGAATATGGGAACAGGAGTTACAAATGGTTCTCTCTGAAACGGACTGGTGTATTTCTTTGACTCATGTTGCGAAATATGTCCATTGTCTGAATCTGGTGGAATGTCACTTCAAAATTCTTTTTAGGTGGTATTTTACCCCAGCAAGAATTGCTAAGATGTACGACAATTACGACCCCACCTGCTGGAGATGCGGAACCCATATAGGGTCCTATATACATATGTGGTGGTCATGCCCCATGGTGCGTCCGCTATGGACCTGGGCATTCTCCACTTTTACTACTTTGTCTTATACATCCATTCATCAAAATCCGGCAGCGGCCCTTTTGCATTTGAATTGGAACCTCAATTCTAAACAAGTTCCAATTGCTACTCATTGCTTTATAGCCGTAAAAATATTAATTGCCAGGAATTGGAGATCATCTATCCCATTCCAAAAAACTCTTTTAATTAAACAAATTAGGTTTCAGCTATTGATGGAAAAGGGGCTAATAAACAACACAAGTCAATCTACTAGAAATAATGAACAACTGCTTTCTGAATGGTTGGTTAAGCTTTCTTAGACTCAGGTTAATCTTTATGCACGAATTTGTTTTTCCTCTCTGAGATAACTGAAGATCTTTAAATATAATTACACTATCTTATTAATATATATAGTTAAACTTAAATGGCTTATATATACTAAGAAGGGGAATTTATATGATCTCCATATTTAAAAATCAAGCTTATCTCTGGACGACAGTCTTTATTTATATTTTTGGACAATACTTTGTCATGATTTCAGCTATTCTGTCTCTCCTGCTCTGATGGGAAGTGGGGTGTATCTTGTATGTCTATTCGTACACGATAAATAATATATCTTTATATGAGTAATTATACTAACAAATGTTTTGACAGCGCAAGCTGTAAGAAATTCTGATACACTCATGATGAATTTTTTCCCCTGTGTGGTTTTTGTTGTGTATTTATTCTGTCTGTATTTGTTATATGTAAACCAAATAGAACAAAATTCTTAATAAATATATATTAAAAAAAAAAAAAAAGGAAAAGGTTTCAATACAGTACCAGCTTTATTTTTGAATAGAATAAATCTGATTTGATAATGCTATTTAGAAAGTGAAACTTGAAGGCCACAGATTGAGTCCCCTAAATCCCAGTTATTCCAACACTTTCTATTCTGTGTTTCTTTTGTTTTCTTTCTATAGTTCGCTGTAGACTATAAGCTTGTGTCCACAATTCTTTCACCAATACCCTTGTTTCACTGGATTTTTTGCTTCTGTGTTGAGCTCTGTACAAACCCTATATATCAGGGGATGGGTCCAGAGCCCAGACTGCTCCATGCCTGGCAGCATTTTACACACAGAAAGCACAGCTCTACCTGAATAAGTCCCATGTCAGCTGCCCTGCTGTGCCTGATTTGATAGCTTTCATTGTTAATGTGTGTGTAATGGCTGTTACATGGAGAGCAGGAACAACAGCTTAGCCACTTCCACCCTCCTAACATTGATTGGCCCAGGCTGCAGCACTTGCTACCAGGATGTCACTGGGAGGAGGGTAATACCTGTGTCACATTTTGGGAGGCACTTGTCCTGGTGCTTCCCCCCTTCCCGGTTCTGCGTTTGATTCAGAGGCCTTATGTCTCTCTGCTCCTATTCCCATTCTGGGATTGGGTCCACTCAATGATTCTCTGCAGGTGTACCGCCTTACTGTAGTTGAGTAAGTCCGGTAGGCCCAATCCTCGCCTGTCTGCCCTTCCAGACATATTGGGTGAAAATTTTACGGATAAGAACCCCCTAAGCATGTCGATGGGTATAGTCTGAAGGAGGTACAGGAATCTGGGTAGGATGTTCATTTTGAGGACACTTGTCCGTCCCAGCCACGTGATATCAGGTAGCGTCCACTTTTGTAAGTCGCTTCGTACTCGCTCCAGAAGGGGTGTGAAGTTGAGGTGGAATAGCTCTGAGAGTTTCGCTGGTACCCATATTTTAGGGCCTCCACGCACCATCGGAATGGGAATTCGGTGCGCATCGCTCTCATTGGGGCTTGATTGCACCCTATGTTGAGGATTTCGGATTTGAGGATAACCCCTGGCGTTACATTTATGTGCTTCCCAGACCAAAGCCGGGTTAGCTTCTGGCGTAGCGTTGGTTAGGAAGAACTGATCTAGGTCTGCCTGGACATCTGCTCTGATAGTGGGACTTTCCAGCAGGGCCTCGTTTAGAAATAATTTAGGCGAGAGTAGGATTTGTGCGCAGTCAAATAGGTGTAATCTTTGTCTGCGAAATGCAGCGTGCGCCAGCAGTCCGACAGCTGTTTGTGTAAGACGGTCCTAATGCCTCTTAGGATGTGATCCGGCAGCGTTGTCTTTCCAGATGACGTGTCCAGTCTCGGGTCCATGGGGGCATTAAAGTCCCTCCCACCACCAGTGTGCCCTCGCTAAAGGAGTCTAGTGCGTTAAGCATGTTTCTTAAAAATAGTTTCTGTCCCTTGTTATGGAGATACACGTCTGCGAAGGTATATTGTGTGTCGTGAATACTCCCCTTAATGAAGAGATATCTGCCCTGTGAGTCTGCCAATCTGCCTTTTTTGGAAGGGGGTGTCTACTGAGAAAAGGATCACTACTCCCTTGGCTTTTGAGGTTCGGTTGTTGGCGAAGAAGCTCATCTCGTAGTATTTGTTAGAGAATGTTGGTGCTTGAGTTGAGAAGAAATGGGTTTCCTGGAAAAATTCAACAGATACTCGCAGTGCTTGTAGTTCTCAAAGTGCTCTTGCGCATTTTTGTGGGGAGTTGAATCCCTGAGCGTTTATTGTGTATACCAACATCTCTTCCTGGGTCTTTCCTCCTCCGGGAGAGTGGGGGTCGCGAGGCAGCGACATCGGGCAGCCGATGCCAGAGAGGGGTGGGGGAAAGGGGCGGCCAGCGAGATAGGGAAGGGACCAGATGAAAAGGAGCGAAGGGGGAGTGGAGGGAGGAGTCGAGTGAGACTGAAGAAAGGGGGGAAGAAGAGAAGAAGGGGGGGGAGGAGAGAGAGAGAGAGAGAGAGAGAGAGAGAGAGAGAGAAAGAAAGAAGAAAAAAAAAAAAGGTGGGGGAAGAGAAAAAAAAAAAGGGGGTCTGGAAAGTCAGGGGCGGGGGGCGGAAGAGTCAGGGGCGGGATGTGGGCCGAGGAGCCCTGTCATTCTGAACTACCCTTTGTGGTATCTCCAGCCCATATTGTGTGCAGTTGTTTCAGTCTCAACTTGGTTGTTCCTCTCAGTGTATGTTGTCCCTAATATCATGCACCTGGCTACTATGTGCTGGATTGTCTTGGCGGTGGTATCTTTTCTTTTTTCCTCACAGAAAGATAAAACACAAAAACAAATAAAGGATAAAAGCCACTCACCGGCAACAGTGCGATAGGCCCTGAAGGAAGGAACCTCTGCCACGCTACGTTATTATCTGTGGCCTGGAAAATGAGCACAGACATATGGATTGAGATAAATAGAGCTTCAGTTACATGTAAACCATTATTACTAACTAGCACGGGGTATACATGGCCCAGCATTACGATTACATCAAACAGGTGCTGCATTTCATTGTATGCATAATGTATGTGCTATTAGACATATCCCACCTCGGATAAATGTAAAGTAGCAACCACTGCAACATGATTATAACTCCACTGAACACTGCGCATGCCAGCTGCACTTCGAACCATGGAGTTCTGCCCATCTGCACCTATCTGAAAACAAGCAAATCTAGTAAAACGGTTATCAGAACACATGATGTGCTTCATAATGAAAACTGGTTCTCTTACCAGAAGTCTGGTATGGATCTTCTGACCTCCTGCCAGGTCAATCTGCACCCATGGGCTACCTTCACCATTGTGGTAAGGTGCTGGCCAAGTGTATCCCACGGCTTTGCTTCGGTAAAGAACTTCCACACGATCTGAAAGGAGGCAGCAGGAGAATGGAAGGATGGGACAGGATGCTGCGTTCTACAAATAATTCACAGGAATTAACCGTACATGCAAAACGGAGAAATAAAATATTGTTCGGAGTGACCTGAGTGATGCTTTGAAGGAACACAATTGGCAAAGGCTGACCCCCGTTTTAGGTGCATTCGAAGTATTAGAGAGAAAAAAAATAAAGGGATTCAGAGATTCTTGTGGTTGGCTTGTCCAGTGGTGATGGTTGGTGTTCCTGCCCAGAGGTTGGATAATAATCTAGCGATGAAGGGTAAAGCTAATGAGCTTCTATGTTTTTTTTTTTACTTTGTTAAAAGGGTGGCTGTGCTAGCAATAGCTAGTGTTTCTAGTTTAAACAATAAGTCATTAACTACCTCAAACAGGATGTTTCTGACTCCTTTCCTCTCACCTGACATTGAACTGAGCTGCTGGGTGAGGGCTGTGATAATAACGTCATTCTCCACAACATAGCCCATATCTTCCATCCCATCTTTATCAAATGTGATCAGGGCATCTGAACAGGCATCCCAAACCTGCGAATCGACAAACATTACATTAACCATTTAATGAACCAGGACTTCCTGGGGCAATATTAAAGGGACACTATAGTCACCTGAACAACTTTAGCTTAATGAAGCAGTTTTGGTGTATAGAACATGCCCCTGCAGCCTCACTGCTCAATCCTCTGCCATTTAGGAGTTAAATCCCTTTGTTTATGAACCCTAGTCACACCTCCCTACATGTGACTTGCACAGCCTTCCATAAACACTTCCTGTAAAGAGAGCCCTATTTAGGCTTTGTTTATTGCAAGTTCTGTTTAATTAAGATTTTCTTATCCCCTGCTATGTTAATAGCTTGCTAGACCCTGCAAGAGCCTCCTGTATGGGATTAAAGTTCAATTTAGAGATTGAGATACAATTATTTAAGGTAAATTACATCTGTTTGAAAGTGAAACCAGTTTTTTTTCCATGCAGGCTCTGTCAATCATAGCCAGGGGAGGTGTGGCTAGAGCTGCATAAACAGAAACAAAGTGATTTAACTCCTAAATGACAGTGAATTGAGCAGTGAAATTGCAGGGGAATGATCTATACACTAAAACTGCTTTATTTAGCTAAAGTAATTTAGGTGACTATAGTGTTCCTTTAAAGGCATATATTCCATGAATTCCAATGGTATTTTCACTTCTCAAAAGGTTTTCTATTAACAAAACAGAATTTAAAGTGAAGCTTCGATGGCAGACTCACTTTCACAAAAAAGCAATTGATCACATTATCACAGATAGGTTATAAAATGATAGATTTATTTTCTATACACGTGCTTCCTTCCTATCCAGCTTTCAGTGCTAACAATAACAGACGTCAGTGGGTGATACACAATTGTAACATCTTCAGTCCTGCCAGCACATCTGTATCAGAACACCCTACATTACCCTAAAATAAGAGAAAAGCATACTGGGAGAATAGAACTGTGACACAATCTATGGCACAGGTATCGGTCACTTTCTTTTGGAAGTTAGAGTCTATGTTTCTTTTCTCCTTCTGAATTCTTCTACCAGCCCCAGGACATGGAACATACCTGCATTCTCTTGAAAGCTTTAAGCCTCATTACTGAGATATCATCCCAGGCACCAAAACCTGTTGGTAGAGGAATGACACGTTAGGTCTGGGTGGCCATATACTGCAGGAAAGAGCTTTGGTTCTGGGACTCACTGGCTAGAAACGTGGCAGAGCCCGGAGTGATGGAGCTCACTCGGTTACTAAATTGCTGATGCAGGTGACTCCTCTCTTTTCTTTGTCCAGCTTCCAGAAGAAGTATCTTCTTGTGACGCAAGTGAGAGTCAGATCCTAAATAAACAAAATACAAGTTATGGATCACTCCTATCATACAGGCGTGACTGTACAGTTTACACATTGCTGTACACATCTATTATTCCTTCTATAGGCAACCCACACTGCCCATAACCAGAAACATGTCTCGCGTTTCTCACCAAGAGCACAAGCCATCGCTGTTCCCACCATTCCACCACCAGATATCACGGCATCGTAAACCATTGGACCTTTTGTACTCAATGCTCGACAGGGAAACCGAAAGAACAGCCATGGGGAATTGGAAAGAACAGACTGGCAAGAAGGAAGCATCATGGAGTATTGACTCAGCCACCTGCAAAGTAAGGTAAGATAAAGGAAGATAAGACAATGCACGCCATTCTGTCAGAGAAAGCATGAAAGGACCTCGTCCAACGTGTGTTTCCTGCTGCAGTTTCCTACTACAGGATAGACATTCCCAGTATAACCCCTTACGGACACAACTTCTGGAATAAAAGGTTACCATGACGGAATATTTCCGTCATGTGGCCTTAAGGGGATAATTGGAGAGGAAATAGGTATTCCCAGTAATGGGGGAGGTAGGTATTCCCAGTATTAGGGGAGGTAGGTATTCCCAGTATAAGGGGAGGTAGGTATTCCAAGTATGGGGGGGGGGGATTCCCAGTTTTGGGAACAGGAGAGGTATTCCCAGTATTGGTGGGGGAGGTATTCCCAGTATTGGGGGGGAGGTATTCCCAGTATTGGGGGGGAGGTATTCCCAGTATTGGGGGGGTGACCATGTCAGGGGGGGAGGTATTCTCATTATGGGGGGGGGGGGGGTGACCATGTCAGGGGGGAGGTATTCACATTATGGAGGGGGTGACCATGTCGGGGGGGGAGTGGGTATTCACATTATGGAGGGGGTGACCATGTCAGGGGGGGTGGGGGGGTATTCACATTATGGGGGGGGTGTGTGTGACCATGTCAGGGGGGGAGGTATTCACATTATCATTACTTGACTCTGGTCTCACATCCAGTTTGTTGCCAAGTCCTGTAGGTTCCAACTCAAAAACATAGCATGCATCCGCCCCTTTCTTACGCAAGATGCTACCAAGGAGCTTGTCCATGCTCTAGTAATTTCCCGCATGGATTACTGTAACCCTCTCCTGATTGGTCTCCCCAAAAGCCGTACTGCCCCGCTACAGTCTGTAATGAATGCTGCAGCTAGACTGATTTTCCTATCCAGTCGGTCCTCTCACACCTCACCCCTCTGCCAGTCCTTACATTGGCTCCCTGTATCCTATAGGAGTCAATTCAAAGTGCTAACCCATACATTTAAAGCACTGAACAATTCCAGCCCCTCTTATATCTCTTCACTGATCCAGAGGTATGCCCCTCCTCGTACCCTCCGCTCTGCCCGCGACCACCTCCTGACCGCTGCTCGCACCCGTACGGCCAACTCACGCTTGCAGGACCTCTCACGGGCGGCTCCTCTCCTTTGGAATAACTTGCCTACTGCCATCAGACTCTCCCCTAGTCTTCAATCATTTAAGAAGGGCCTTAAAACCCATCTCTTCGGGAAAGCGTATGGCGTCCCAGAGTAATCTCTCCCTTACATACCTGTCTCTTGCTCTCCTATGGGATAGTGCTTTGCTCTCTCCTCCAGCTCTGCTTCACTCCTACTTGATATTTCCTATCCTAATGTTTCTAATACCCCACCTCCTATAGACTGTAAGCTCATTTGAGCAGGGTCCTCTTCAACCTATTGTTCCTGTAAGTTTTCTTGTAATTGTCTTATTTATTGTTACATCCCCCCCTCTCAAAATATTGTGACCATGTCGGGGGTGGGGGGGGTATTCACATTATGGGGGGGGTGACCATGTCAGGGGGGGTATTCACATTGTGGGGGGGGGGGGTGGCCATGTCAGGGGGGGGGGTATTCACATTATGGGGGGGGTATTCACATTAGGGGGGGGTGACCATGTCGGGGGGGGGGGTATTCACATTAGGGGGGGGGTGACCATGTCAGGGGGGGAGGGGTGGCCATGTCAGGGGGGGGGTATTCACATTATGGGGGGGGGGGGTGTGTGTGACCATGTCAGGGGGGGAGGTATTCACATTATCATTACTTGACTCTGGTCTCACATCCAGTTTGTTGCCAAGTCCTGTAGGTTCCAACTCAAAAACATAGCATGCATCCGCCCCTTTCTTACGCAAGATGCTACCAAGGAGCTTGTCCATGCTCTAGTAATTTCCCGCATGGATTACTGTAACCCTCTCCTGATTGGTCTCCCCAAAAGCCGTACTGCCCCGCTACAGTCTGTAATGAATGCTGCAGCTAGACTGATTTTCCTATCCAGTCGGTCCTCTCACACCTCACCCCTCTGCCAGTCCTTACATTGGCTCCCTGTATCCTATAGGAGTCAATTCAAAGTGCTAACCCATACATTTAAAGCACTGAACAATTCCAGCCCCTCTTATATCTCTTCACTGATCCAGAGGTATGCCCCTCCTCGTACCCTCCGCTCTGCCCTCGTACCCTCCGCTCTGCCCGCGACCACCTCCTGACCGCTGCTCGCACCCGTACGGCCAACTCACGCTTGCAGGACCTCTCACGGGCGGCTCCTCTCCTTTGGAATAACTTGCCTACTGCCATCAGACTCTCCCCTAGTCTTCAATCATTTAAGAAGGGCCTTAAAACCCATCTCTTCGGGAAAGCGTATGGCGTCCCAGAGTAATCTCTCCCTTACATACCTGTCTCTTGCTCTCCTATGGGATAGTGCTTTGCTCTCTCCTCCAGCTCTGCTTCACTCCTACTTGATATTTCCTATCCTAATGTTTCTAATACCCCACCTCCTATAGACTGTAAGCTCATTTGAGCAGGGTCCTCTTCAACCTATTGTTCCTGTAAGTTTTCTTGTAATTGTCTTATTTATTGTTACATCCCCCCCTCTCAAAATATTGTGACCATGTCAGGGGGGGGGGGGGGGTATTCACATTATGGGGGGGGTGACCATGTCAGGGGGGGTATTCACATTATGGGGGGGGGGGGTGGCCATGTCAGGGGGGGGGTATTCACATTATGGGGGGGGGTATTCACATTAGGGGGGGGTGACCATGTCGGGGGGGGGGGTATTCACATTAGGGGGGGGTGACCATGTCAGGGGGGGTATTCACATTATGGGGGGGGGGGAGGGGTGGCCATGTCAGGGGGGGGGTATTCACATTAGGGGGGGGGGTATTCACATTAGGGGGGGGGGGTGACCATGTCGGGGGGGGGTATTCACATTAGGGGGGGGGGTGACCATGTCAGGGGGGGAGGTATTCACATTATGGGGGGGGGTGACCATGTCAGGGGGGGGGTTCACATTATGGGGGGGGGGGGTGGCAGTTAGTGGGCCCGGTGTGGCTGGGAGTGATGGGAGTGGCAGTATCGGGGTTAAGATCGCTCACTCAGTAAGAAGCGGTGACAGAGGTCGCTCCTGCTGTCCGGTCGCACATTCTCAGACGTTTCGCTGAAGCTCTTTGATTGGTGGAAGCATTGTCCAATCAGGAAGCTGGAAATCTCCCAAAACAAACATGGCGCCGACGCAGTTTCCGGTAACGGAAAGATGGCGGACGATGTCCTGTTTCCAAGGAGACGGAGCTACTCTCCCAGCAAAGGAGGAGCGGGGCGGGGCCTGGTGTATCTTAGCAACCAGGTCTGGAAACCCTCACACAAACCATCGGAGGGGCCCAGGGCGTGATCACTTCCAAAATACAGGCATGGGGGGTCATGGGGGGGTACCATAATGAATGGCAGGAGGGGGCTGTACAGATTGGGGTGACTGGGGGGGGGGGTACCATAATGAATGGCAGGAGGGGGCTGTACAGATTGGGATGACAGGGGTGGTACCATAATGAATGGCAGGAGGGGGCTGTACAGATTGGGGTAACTGGGGGGGGGGGTACCATAATGAATGGCAGGAGGGGGCTGTACAGATTGGGGTGACTGGGGGGGGGGTACCATAATGAATGGCAGGAGGGGGCTGTACAGATTGGGGTGACTGGGGGGGGGGGGGGGGGGGGTACCATAATGAATGGCAGGAGGGGGCTGTACAGATTGGGGTGACTGGGGTGGTACCATAATGAATGGCAGGAGGGGTCTGTACAGATTGGGGGGGTACCATAATGAATGGCAGGAGGGGGCTGTACAGATTGGGGTGACTGGGGTGGTACCATAATGAATGGCAGGAGGGGGCTGTACAGATTGGGGTGACTGGGGGGGTACCATAATGAATGGCAGGAGGGGGCTGTACAGATTGGGGTGACTGGGGTGGTACCATAATGAATGGCAGGAGGGGTCTGTACAGATTGGGGTGACTGGGGGGGTACCATAATGAATGGCAGGAGGGGGCTGTACAGATTGGGGTGACTGGGGGGGGGTACCATAATGAATGGCAGGAGGGGTGCTGTACAGCATGGGGTGACTGGGGGGGGGGGTACCATAATGAATGGCAGGAGGGGTGCTGTACAAATTGGGGTAACTTGGATGGGTACTAGAATGAATGGCAGGAGGGGGCTGTACAGATTGGGGTGACTGGGGTGGGTACCATAATGAATGGCAGGAGGGGGCTGTACAGATTGGGGTGACTGGGGGGGGGGTACCATAATGAATGGCAGGAGGGGGCTGTACAGATTGGGATGACAGGGGTCGTACCATAATGAATGGCAGGAGGGGGCTGTACAGATTGGGGTGACTGGGGGGGGGGGTACCATAATGAATGACAGGAGGGGTGCTGTACAGATTGGGGTGACTGGGGGGGTACCATAATGAATGGCAGGAGGGGGCTGTACAGATTGGGGTGACTGGGGGGGGGTACCAAAATGAATGACAGGAGGGGTGCTGTACAGATTGGGGTGACTGGGGGGGTACCATAATGAATGGCAGGAGGGGGCTGTACATATTGGGATGACTGGGGTGGGTACCATAATGAATGACAGGAGGGGTGCTGTACAAATTGGGGTAACTTGGATGGGTACTAGAATGAATGGCAGGAGGGGGCTGTACAGATTGGGGTGACTGGGGTGGGTACCATAATGAATGGCAGGAGGGGTGCTGTACAGATTGGGATGACTGGGGTAGGTCCTAAAGTTATTTTAATGAGGCATGCAGTACAGGTGTGGTTACTAAGGTGATTGGCATGAGGACCACAGAGATTTGAGTTAATTTAAGAAATCTAAGTTTTTGATGAAATGTAACTAATCTTGTCTTCACTGCAGACTGAAAGTACTGCCAAAGCGATGCAATGAGGTGTGAGGGTCCCGGAAGCCGTTTAGCCCGCTTAGTGGATTTTTTGGAACAGGAAGAAGTAGAGCCTGATATACATGGGAAATTACATGAGTTACAGCTCAGGCAAGGCCTTCTTCTTCAGGAGTTGGGCTTCATTGACCAAACAGACAACATAAAGGATTCGCTGCCTAACAACGACCGTGACTTGGAAGACTTCTTTTCTGCAAGCCACATGTATAACCAGTATCTTGGACAACCTAGAGTGGTCCAGAGGTGAGTCTGGAAATGGACCTACCCCCACCTCGAAATGGGTGCCAAATTCTTCAACGTACAGTTTGGGGCTGATTCATATTGCAGTAAATTGTAGTGAATTGAAAACAGAACTGCAAAATTAGGAGAGGGAGGAGGGGGGTTACCAACTAATGTGTAGTCACCACCTGGCTGTTTAAACCCAAAAAGTGTTCATTCTGTTTTCAGTTTCCTACAGTGTGATGTATATCTTTAATTTTTCATACACCATCTTTCATGTTAATATCTGTTATTTGTTACCTTTTCTAAGAGATGATTTTCTGGCTGTCTCTGAGCACAATATACAATGATTATGTTCTATTTACATTAAGAAGTTTTGAGAATAGAACTTTGTAACATGGTGTTTCCCGTTAATCAGAGGCTGCCTAATTCGCTGAATGCTTTTTTTTTTTTCCTGAAAACAAGGCTACACTATACCGTAATTGAAAACTCTTTTGTGTAGTATTTTTGTGGGAAACTGATTGACATGATTTCTTACAGTACCCAGCAAAGGTCAAAATCAGTCAGAATGCACCATGACTCTCCCATCACTGTTCCTCAACCCTTTCGCATGAGTCTGAGAAATACACAACGAAAAGGCAAAGAGAAAGTTCTAGATCTTTGGGATACGCTGGAACTCCAGAACAAGGAGGATCCTGAATGTTTAAAGCAGTTCCGTGCTGAGCCAGTCCCAGCACGTGTTCTTTTGCCGTTATACAGTGACTTGGTGGAGGAACAAGAGGCAAAGAGAAATTCTGCCGTCGAAAAAAGGAAAGAGTTTCTCTTGGCCACACAAAAACCTTTTCAGTTCATTTCAAAGGAAGAAGAGAAACGAAAGCAAGCAATGGAAAGGCACGTGCCAGCTCCATCCCATAAAGTACAACACATCAAGAGAACTATCCCTAAAAGTGTCTTAGATCCTAGTGTCAGTGATAAACTAAAAGGTAAGACATATTGTGGATCTTTGTTATAATGTGACAGGTCACAGAATACGAGTGTACCAACATTGCTGACTAATTCACTGTTCTTCCATAGTACTTAGCATGTAACTCTTGGTCCAGATTACAGCTGCTAAGAGAGGGAACCCTTGGATACTCTAATGAGACTCCAGGTGGAGCTACTGAACAGATTGATAGGGCTTATTGAAGGCAGACTTAAATTTGGGAGTAAATCTGGCACTGCAGAGGCAGGGATGAGTAGAAGGTGAGATCACTGACCTAATATGACTTAAGGCGTACAAATTTGTAAAGGGACACTGTAGGCAGTGTAACTGCTTTATCTCATTGAAGTGGTTATAGTATCTGCAATCCCCTGGTGCTGTCCTTCTGTTCAGTGTTAAACTGTTTTTAATGTTTTCTTGCTAAATGAGCATCTCCGGCAGACCATCCCCTCTGTGCTGCTTGGACTATGGATGAAGCATTAGCCTGAGCACCAATGGTTGGCTGTGATTGGCTGACTGCTTTTCGCCTATCACACTGCCCAATGTTGGTATGAATTGGTATGGCTAGAAGGAAGTGTGGAATCCCTCTGTGAGACATACCTCCAATAGGGGTCAGGCTGTGGGTGTCCATTGATCCTTATTTAGTGTTAAACTGCTTGAAAATGGCTTAATACTTGACAGCGCCAGGGGACCCCAGGCACCATGACCAGTTCAATAAGATGAAATGGTTATTGTGCCTACAGTGCCCCTTTAATACATTTAACCCCAATACCAGTTTACTGCTTGTGTTTGGCTTCAGGATTTCTAGCAGACCCTGTGAAACCGGACTGATTGCAGTTTACTATCTCATCAATCCAGTTAGAATCTGTAAACCTGTATTGCTGACCCTATAGTGTTAAAACATTCTCTGCCCCCCTTGTCTCCCTAAGTATAGTAAAATCTTACTTGTATTACTGTCTGCTGGTGCTGGCTCTGCCACTGATCTACCGCTTTGGCTAACATCATCAGAAATTATGATGCTTTCTCATTGAACTGGCTGAGATTACCAAGGAGGTGGGGCAGGGGGCAGAGTCAAACGCCACCCTGGCCAGTCAGCATCACTATGAGGAACATTCTGTGTCTCCATGCAGACGGTGGAGACACTGAATGTGTGCAGCACTGCTGCAGGAAGCACCTCTAGTAGCCATCTGAGGAGTGGCCACTGGAGGTGCCCCTGGGTTGTAATGTAAACACTGCCTTTTCTCTGAAACAACAGTGTTTACTTCAAAAAGCCTGCAGGGATTGACTATACTTACCGGAACAAATACAATAAGCTGTAGTTGTTCTGGTGACTATAGTGTCTCTTTAACATAATCTGTTGCAAAAACATGTGCAGTCTCTCACTACTAGATGGCAGTAAATAACCACATTGACATACAATTAAAGGAACACTTTAGTGTTACGAATACAAAGATGTAAACCCTGATGTTTGTGAACTACATATCCCATGATGCTTAAGGTTACATAGGCTAGTTAATATCATTGGACACATTGCTTCCAAACTGGATTGTAATCACAAACTCTTGTTTCTCTTTCCTTAATGTAATATCTGCCATAACCAGAGGCTGAGCTGGTCAGGAAAATTAAAAGTCAAATGAGGGCTAAAGATATGTTGGAGAAGTCTTCTGCCCCTATTGCTCTGAGCAGAAGTTTGAGGGATCCAGGTTCCAGTATCTCCTTAAAAACCCAGCAAGAATGCCTGGCGTACTTAGAGCAGAACCTGACTTTCCAACCTCACATAAACCCATCAGTACCGGACTTCCAACAGCTATATAGGAAGTTCCAGAAGGAATCACTGAGCAATTATAAAGAGAGAGGACCCACTCGGAATAAACCTTTCACCCTGCGTACCTCAACCCTGAGAGTGAGAAAAAAACACACCCTAGAAGATGTAGAGGTGAGTTACGGGAAGCTATGTTAAAGTAAAGGGGAACTTCTATTGAAATGACTCCATAGGAATAAAATGCTCTGTTTTATTTTTAGTAAATGTATAGAAACAATTTAGCATTTGACGTCACAATCCATCTCAGTCAGTACTGGTAGCCAGGGCACATATTGAATTAGAGGGGGAGACCCAGAGACATTCAGATACCACATACTATATTTAATAACATTTTTCTGGCATCAGTTCTGATGCTGGATGCTACCTTACCGTGTCATCTTATTACTAAAACAGGCTCCGTGGCATCAGTCTGCCATCAACCTACACATATGTTCTGGCTGCACAGGATTGATACCTATAAACTCACATGCCTGAACACTTTGCCCTGTTGTGATTATACAGTATTCCTGATTCTGTGTCCTTCGGTATCTGACCCATCTTGTCTTTAATATTATGCTGTCTTGAGGCTCCCCTTGATTCAGATTGGCTTATGGTTTGTGTGATTCCTGTATTGTCTGACCTCGGATGCTTTCTGTCTGTTCTCTTACAGTTTTGTCTATCTATAAGCATAGCTTTAGGAATTGCTACTTTAAGATCAGGTAATACCCAACTATACTGCTTTTCTACTTCTATAGGATTGCTGTAGATTCAGTCTCTGCTGGGTTGGTTTCCGTATGTTGACAAAGTCGTTTGAACAGGAAGGATTACATTTGTTAAATGTTTTCTGTGATGGAAATTTACACTTGGCATAGTGGCTTTTCCATGCTTACACTACACTCATGTATATTCTGTTTATTTAGGATATTCACAGTAAATCCAAGACATCCAGTACCTATCTCCACGGCCTGGCAAGTTTGTCTCTGAATACGCTTCCGGTGTATATAACAGACAGTACCAAGAAAAGAGAGTCCGCTATCAGGTGTGATACTGGAAAGCAGACAGTCTGTAGTGTATTGTCTGTTTTTTGGGGTTATTAACAAGAAATAGGCAAATAGCCATCAATGGCAGATCGGCAGCTGGATCGCAGGGCAGTCTGTGCATGCTCAATTGCAGGGCCCTCTGGGACTCAGTGTTAATTTTGGCGGTAAATTTCAGTTTAGTTTTAGTCGTAATTTGCTCATCTGAATTGTTTTAGTCTAGTTTTAGTTAACTAAATCTCCAGTAGATTTAATTTGACACGACTAAAATCTAATAAGTGTACTTAAAGCCTCTACCTGTCTCTTTTGCTCCTTCCCCAGCCCCTCTGGCCTTTCCAGCTCTTCTAGGTCTCTCTCTTCCAAGCCCAGCAATGTCTATTTTGCCCCTTCCACAGGCTCTTTGTGTATATTTGTGTCCCCCCAGCCCATATGGGTGTCGTTCCCCCCCCTTTTGCCCCTGTCTCTTTTGCCCCTTCCTCTGTGGATCTTTGCCATCCCCCCCTTTCAACCACAATGTGTGTCTCATTCTCTGTGCCCCCCATGTGTATCATTTCCTCTTCTTCTTCTACCTCTTAATTTCAATTTAGTTTTAGTCATAGTCTTTTGTCTCAAAAGCCATTTTAGTTTGTCATATTTTAGTCAACTGAATTATTTTAATTTATCGACTAAATCTCAAAAATCTTAATCAACTAAAATTATTAGTTGACAAAATTAAGATTGCTGGAACTCATGGCTGATATTTCATGAATAAATGAGTATATACTGCACTGTCTCTGTATAAGCGACTGTCAACATTGCTTGTATACAGTGATATAATGAACTATGCATCTGTGACTCCCAGCTGGGTGACTTGGTCTTACTGGGGGGACCTCTGCCTCATGATTACATGGCACTACCTGATAGTGCACACAAATCCACAATGCACAATTAATCAGTGCAGCCCACTGACACAGGGCCCACATTATTTTATTGTGTAGTAACTGTCTGTGGCAGGTCGGTAAATATAACATGCATTCATATATCCCTGTACTGAGCTGTGTTAGCATTTCCCAGGTTAATGCTGATTTGCCTTGAACTGCCACCAGCACAAACTCTTCGACTTCCTCCCTCAAATTTTTCCACTCCGTCTCCTGCTTTAACAATATTTCCAGCTGTAATTGGGAGAAAAGGAATAAACCTACAAATGAAGTTATTGGGCGTTTTAAATGTTCGGCTAATTAGTTTTAGGCCAGCAATATCATAGTATAGATGTGTGTATATCACATAGGCGATAAAGAGAGCAATATATTTTACAGATCATCTCTGGAAGAAAAAGCCAAACAAGAGACAGAGAAAACAGAAAGGATGAAGAAAAAAGAGACACAAGCAATGCGGAAATCAATATCTAGCAGGGCAAAAGCATTGGATCCTCACCAGCCCCTGGCAGATACCAACGTGGAGAGGCGCAAGCATATCAGGTGTGTTGTCCTGGATGGTCTGACCAGGAACATTAGTGATTTAGGTGAAAGTCATGTTTGGCATCAGATCCCACTAAGAAATATGGGAGCACTGTATATATTTTTTTCCCCATTTTCAAAAAGTAATAACGTCCCAATATGTCTCTTATTCATTACTAGAGGTTTGAATGCTAGATACTGACCTATTAGCTGGGTATTTATTGAGAAATCTATAAATTCTAAGATGTGATGCTTGCATTTCTCTCTGTGTGGGTTTAGGGACTCTGACATGAAGAGGATGAAGGAATATAAGGAGGAACTGGAAGACATGAAAGCTCGAGTGAAAGCAAGACCGTACCTTTTTGAACATGTAACAAAGGTAAACAATCAAATAGGCAAACCAAGCAGGAGGATACCTGAGACGGCTGTCATTGTATTATTCACAGGGTGTGTGAATAACAAGGAGATGATGGATCCAATTAGAGCAGCTTTGTGTTAAAGGGACACTCCAGGCACACAGACCACTTCTGCCCATTGAAGTGGTCTGGGTGCCAACTCCCACTACCCTTAACCGTGCAGCTGTAATTATTGCAGTTTTCATAAACTGCAATAATTACCTTGCAGGGTTAACTCCTCATCTAGTGGTTGTCTACTAGACAGCCACTAGAGGGCAATTCCTTGTCTATAGCACAAGTTTTCTGTACTATAGCGTCGCTGGACGTCCTGACGCTACGTGAGGACCTCCAGCATCGCTGAAATCCCCATAGGAAAGCATTTTTCAATGCTTTCCTATGGGGAGGTCTAATGCAGTTTGTTTTCCTGGCACTGGAGAGTCCCTTTAACCCCTTAAGGACCAAACTTCTGGAATAAAAGGGAATCATGACATGTCACACATGTCATGTGTCCTTAAGGGGTTAAGTAAAGAGACCCTTTTTTTCCATACCTAAAACAAGGATTATTAATCAGTTGTGGCCAAGTCACACTGCAGCTTATTTTAGGAAAGCAAGCATCGCATTAGATGCAGCAGCAGATTTAAAGGGACGCTCCAGTGCCAGGAAAACAATCCGTTTTCCTGGCACTGCAGGTCCCCTCTCCCTCCCATCTCCCATCCCCGGTTGCTGAAGGTGTGAAAACCCCTTATGTCACTTACCAAAGGCAGTGACGATGTCCCTCGTCGCTCCTCCCCTTCATCACGTCAGCCGGCGGGGGAGACTGATCACGCCTGCCGGCTGGGGAGACCTAATGCGCATGCAAAAATGCTTTTCAATGCTTTCCTATGGGGATTTTAGCAACGCTGGAGGTCCTCATATAACGTGAGGACATCCAGCGATGCTCTAGCACAGAAAATCTGTGCTAGAATCCCAGAAGAGCCCTCTAGTGGCTGTCTACTAGACAGCCACTAGAGGAAGAGTTAACCCTGCAATGTAATTATTGCAGTTTATGAAAACTGCCTTAATTACAGTTGCAGGGTTAAGGGTAGTGGGAGTTGGCACACAGATCACTCCAATGGGCAGAAGTGGTCTATGTGCCTGGAGTGTCCCTTTAATGCTGAATTTTACCCAATTGGTATTCTGTTTCCTCCTAGGGAAATGCTGTTAAAGAAGCTGATCGCAGGTTTACCAGGACTCTCCAGCAGGCTGGGTTAACAGAGGAGTTTGTGCAGCATCAGGGAAAAGGAATTAGCAGAAAGGAGAACCAGGAGGAAGAGGAGGAAGCCTGGGAAGAAGATTAGTGTCTGCCAGTATCACATTTAATGTACGTGACAGTGCAGGTATGGAGTGTAACAGGCTCCTTTAACGTCTGCTTGAATATGATACATGCTATCACACCACATAAACGGAGTACAGTGGGTAATGTTCCCTTTAAATCAGGATTTCAATCAATGCAAAAACCTTTAATGAGATCCTAAACCAGGGGTAGGCAACCTACGGCACTAGTGCCATGCACGGCACTCGAGGTGTCTTTGCACGGCACTCAAGGCTGCTAGAGTCAAACAGGCTCTGGCCTATCAGGAGTCCCAGTAAAACTTCAGATATCTGCTAATCCGAAAAGGTGGTGAAGGACAATCCTCAATTTATGCATTGCAGCACGTAGAGGTAGTGATCTCAGATCACTTCCTCCCAGCACTTATGAATAGGAAGCCACACTGTAGTAGAGCAGCTTGCAGTTGCTGTTGCAGCTCCTGTCCTTGACATGTACCTGGCCGGACTAGTCCCTACTGGAACCCAGGGAAGCCACTCACACTGCTAGATATACACAGGAATGCAGAATAACCCTCCCCTCATACAAATAATACGGACAGCCCACACACAAACATACACACAATCCGCACAAACGAAACACCACTAACAATCCACATACATGCACACAACCCCACATGCAATACCCCAAACAGCCCCCACACACTACCAAACGCACACTTTCACATATCCATCCACACACACACAATACCACAAGCAGCACCCAAACACAGCTTACATTCATATGTATCATACACAATACCATAAACTACTCATGAACATAAACAATATAATAGCTCATATACGCAGGGCCTTCTTTAATGCGGGGAAAACTGGGCAGCTGCACCGTGAGCCCTGCTGGCCTCAACTATTTCTAACCCTCTGGCTGGTAATCTGCACACTAAGGAGGCCCACCGGGTGGCCCATGCACAAAGGTCAGCAGGGACCCGGCACACGCTGAGGTGCTTTAACAGCGCGAGCGGGCCCCTTGCTTTTCGGCAGCAGGCTGGGAGGAAGTGACGGCCACGCAACACTTCCTCCCACAAAGAGAGGAGCGCGCAGGAAAGAAGAGTAGGCAGATTGAGGGGGGCTGGCCAAGAGCTCTAGACCCCAACGCCTTCAGCCACCAACAGGAAAGGTAGGAAACTGGAGGGTGAGTTTTAAAGTGTATGTCTGTGTCAGTATGTCTGTCAGTGTGTGTGTGTGTCATATCTGTGTGTGTCAGCATGTGTATGTGTCAGTATGTCTGTGTGTGTCAGTATGTCTGTGTGTGTGTCAATATGTTTGTATGTCAGCATGTCTATTTATGTGTCAGTATATCTGTGTCAGTATATCTGTGTGTGTGGCAGTATGTTTGTATGACAGCATGTCTGTGTGTATGTCAGTATGTCTCTGTGTGTGTGTGTGTGTGTGCTTGCAATCACGCCAACACCACATACAAACATATTCCACAAAAACACACAAAAACTGCTTAGTGCTAAATACAGACCTGCAAACATGAGTAAATGGTAGAGCCCCAGCTGTCAATGCATTTCTGGAGTTGCACAACAGATGGGGATCTACCTTTTAATCACCCGTGCAACAGGGAGACCGCCAAGAATTCTTGCACCTCTCTACTTTAGGTCCACCACTGTATTGAGGTGTAGGACGTGATTGCATGCTTGGGAAGGGGGGGACAAGGTCCAGGGGGCCCTAAGCAAATGCTTTGCCCAGGGTCCAGTCATTATTAAAGACAGCCCTGCATATATACGCACAAATACAATGATACAAAGCAATTACAGTACAAACACAAGCAGAATACGGCAGCACACACACCTCGATTTATAAAAAAAAAATACACGCTACAGGACATCACAATCCTATATTGGCACGGTGCTGCTAAAAGGTTGCCTACCCCTGTCCTAAACCAATGATATTACCTTAATGTGTATACACAAGCGCGTTGTATATTCCACTCTGCAGGACGGTACACAACACCATGAAGAGCTTTCTAATATACAATTCATAACACTAGTCCCACATGGATATTAGTCCTGCATATTTGATATGTGTTTTCACATTTTGAAGAGCAGATTATGGAGATTAGACACTTTGTATGTAACAGAATTTAGAAGATTGTTAGCTTTCATTCAGCACAAATAGCTTTCCTGGGTGATTGTGATCTAATATCCATTAACTCACTGTGTGTGGTTTCCCTCTTTGTGCTATTTTATGGCATTTTCCAACCAGTGTTTGCTGCTAGTCTTGTGTTCTCAGTCTTTCAAATCATTTTGTAATAAATATTATGTATCATTTCACCATTTATTTTCTGTCTCACAGTTTCTCTAAATATGTGCAGTCTGTCTGTAGGTTCTTACAGCCAGGACAGTAAATCAGTTTAGAGAAAACTTGTTTTCAATAATTTTTTTCCGTTTCTATTAGGGACAATTAACCTGGTAACTATAGGATTAAAGTGACGTAATAGTCACTTTCCAGGATCTATAGGGTAGGTTAATGGGGGTGGCATTTCTGTAAGTTAAATTTGTGATATATATTGAATAGTGACAGTTATTGAAAGATTGGAGCCGGTTTCTCTTCAAATGCTTCTTACCAATGGAGCACTTGAACAGTCCCTGCCACTTGCAGGTACAACCCTTGGGATGTGGGAGGATGTATTTTTGTAGTACTGCGGCAGGGCTCAGCAGAGCTAGGTGTCGAGACAGTCGCTTGCTCTTCAGGAAGCTGGACCCTTACAGAACAATCACAGCACTTACGCAGAAAAAAAACCCCAGCTATATGGGCAATACAGAAATTTACACTAGATGATACTATGTAGAAGAGCTTGATCCACCATGTTTTCTTGTAATGTAGAGTTGTTTTTTTATGTACTATACAACATGACGATAGGGCATTTGTCCCAACAAACGTGGAAGACCTGCCAAAAGAATGAAACTGGCAGCATGGACTAAAGCCAGAGCATGGCGACCAGTGCCGATTGGTGGTCCAGTGGAGAGTCTGCCAGGTCACCTCCCAGGGGCTGCTTAGTGGTTTCATGAAAAGAGATATGTTGCAATCCACCGATTTCAGGATTGAGGGGGAGGTGCAGTCAGTGTAAATAAGCCGACCTTCTGAGTGTTTTGTGATCTCCTTCCTGTTTAATTCCCCATTAATTGGCAAGTCTTATCACACACATAAAAAAGGATCTGCTGTGAAAATTGTTTATTGTGCAGCTGTGCAAACACCTACAGTCATATCCTTTTCAAATACCTATTTAAATGGAACATAAATATTTTTCTATTTAACTGCTTATATGACAAATAGAAATCAACTGAGAACAAAAAGCTAATTAGATGAATGAAAGTGCAAAGTTCATGACTGACAGATTTCCACAAATAAGTCAGACAAGGGGAATGGCAATAAGTAGCTGTCCTCGTGAGGAGGAGGCAGCAGCTCTGCTTTATTTGGCTAATGAAAAAAGTTTTACATTAAACTTCACTTCTATTTTGTCATATAAGCAGTTTACCTCTGTTAATCTGTACTTTTTCCTAAAAGGAATACAAAGATGTGTTAACAGTTGAAGTATAGGTGAAATCATTGCTTACTCTGATGCACCATTTGACTAAAGAGCTTAATAGTAATCAAGGCAATCCTGCTGAATGAGAACATATACAGAAAACAAGTAAAGGTGGACTCAAAGCCCATGGCTCCCCTGGAGCAGAGCACACAGCCTCTGGCCCGCCCCCACAGAGCAGGGCGCACAGCCTCTTTCCCGCCCCCACAGAGCAGGGCGCACAGCCTCTTTCCCGCCCCCACAGAGCAGGGCGCACAGCCTCTGGCCCGCCCCCACAGAGCAGGGCGCACAGCCCAGCCTCTGGTCTGCCTTCAAGGTACAGAGTGCACCTCACAGGTTCTGGCCTGCCCGCATAAGTAGAATGCACAGCCCCTGGCCTGCCCCCATGGAGCAGAGTGTGAAGTTTTGCAGTAATAGATACCACTGTGCATGAGCTCACCCAAACAAGCCATACAACATGTTCTTTACACATATTCACTTAAACCTCCTTTGTTTCGATTCTGAATAGGTCTGCCTCTGTGCTCCTAAAATTGCTTTTATCAACATTGTCCAGCCAAGTGCAGATACCCAGTCACTAATTCAACAATATAGACACATCTTCTTCATATGTGCGAGTTCGAGTAGCACCAGAAATCAGAGGTGTGTGCTGCAGAGGGTCTTGGCCAAGATCAGCTGAACTATTTTCATCTGTAAGACATCAGATATTAATTTGTAATTATTAGTTGTAAGTGATAATATCACAATGTTACATTGAAACTTTCTGGGGACAGTTACAAAGATAGGCTGGAATATTACAGAGTTATGTCCCCAATGCTAAACTCCCTTTGTCCAAAAAACAACAACAGGAACTAAATCCAGAGCCCAGCTTGACCTGGCCGTAACAGAGATCCTTTCTGTGTAAACAGTGCCTGGATAATTGTTCAGTTGAAACATGGACCGCACAATGGCAACAACGTTTTCAGGTTTGTTTCCCCTTTTTGGTAATTTTATCAGTAAATTATGTGAATGACATGAAGTTACTACCATTACCACCTTGATTTTCCGGCTAACAGTTATCGTTTATTGGGAATTTCAAAGAAAATGTCAGAGTTTAAGCCACAAAGACTGAGCGCCAAAAAATCTCCAAGTCATGTAGATTTTCGTTTTGGCCTAGAATTTGAAATTCATTAAGATTGCTGGTAGTTCACCCTATAGTAAATAACGCTGTGTATTGGATTCACTTACCTGCAGAGCTTTGCGGATGATGTTTTCTAACGTGTGCATTTCTGCTTCCACTCTGAGAGAAGGTCTTCCCACAAACCGAACATTGATGGGACTTTATTCCTATATTCACAATATGAAAGCACTTGGTCAGCAACATCTGTGTTAACACAGACACCATCACTGGGATCATGCCTTAGAAGATGAAATACCTGAATGGACCACCATGTGTTTTCGAAGACTTGAATATTCAGCAAAAGACCGTCCACAGCCGTCAGCCTCACAAAGGTAAGGTTTCTCCCCTGTGGAGGGACAAACAGCAACTGTACCAAGGAACATGATCTGGTTCATTCACTTAAAAACGATTATAAGGGACTGAAAACAGAAAGGCCAAACTGTGGCTATAACAGAGTCAGGACAATCTTTCAAAATTAGCTATTTTTGCTTAAATTGTGCAATTTGGTTACAATTTACTGTAAGTTGCTGAATTCACCCTTCACATACAAAGTTATTCTTTAAAGTGAGAATGTTTCAGATGTACGGCCAAAATAGTGAAATTGGAAGAATTGCTTCTAGCTCAGACATTTTGGCCTCCAATATGATATTCACTTTACATTCCTAGAATTTCTCCCTTTGCTGGATAACCCGGATAGGAAGTAATACCCTTAATGCCAGCTGCAGCAGAGGCCAATCCGGAGGTGGGAGATACCTGTGTGGATCCTGGTGTGGTTTTTCAGGTTGCCAGCAGTGGTGAATCGCTTCCCACAGCCATGTTGAGGACACAGGAAAGGACGCTCGCCATTGTGGGTGCGCATGTGAACTTTTAGCCTTTGGAGAACATAGAAGCTTTTTCCACAGCCTTCAGCCGGACAAGAGAACGAACGATCGTTCCTGCAACAAAAACAAATAACTGGCTTCTATTAAAAGGGAATAACCTTAAGGGGCCGTGTAGTCACCAAAATAATCTTTAGTTTAATAACATAGTTTTGGTGTACAAATCATACCCCAGCAGTCTCACTGCTCGATTCTCTGCCATTTAGGAGTTAAGTCATTTTCAGATAAGCAACAGTAATGTCTATTTTCAAACCAATGTCCATGTGAAATGACTTGTTTTCAGAAATAGTAAAGTCACAGACATACCTATGTGTTTTCAGGTGATATTTCAGGTGTGTTGCCCATACGAAGGATCGGTCACAGCCATTAAAGGAACAGTGCAGTCGCTTCTCCGAGTGAGTTAAATGTGGGTCTGTGAGGGATGATCTTAGGTCTGCATCAGGGGACATGCTCAGAGTGATCTCCCCTGAAATTCAGCAAACATAGAAATTAAATCTACATATGCATAAGGCTCGGTACTCCATTAATCTATTTAGAACAGGCATGTTATGTCAGTCAGAGCATTAATCTGCCTGCTGATGATTAGATTGCTTACCATTGCAGTTAGTCTTCGCATTCTTTGCCAACTGTGCCCGAGTAGCAGCAATTAAACTATCATGTGCCAACTCTTGAACACGAAGGAACCATGGTGTGTTACTGTCAGTGCAGTCATTGGAAAGGAAATCATTCCCAGAATCCTCAACATCATCATGAACAAAAACCAAGTGCTCGGACGGAGATCCTAACCCTAAGAAGAGAAAATAAATGTTAGAAAAGGTCATTGGGGAAAAACAAACATAAAACAGCAGAAGTAAGACTCTAAATAGCAGAAAAGAATAAGTGATTCTATCGAAAAGTTGGTAAGACAGATACACGTTACCTGCTCTGGCCAGGTTTAGGAGAATAAAAGAGGAGTTATCACTAGCGGGTAGATCTTGAAGTAGCGTTGAAGGTGCAGTGGGTGAAAGAAGGGCACGGTGTTTCTCCACCCGGGTGTCAATGTCCACCTGAAGGCTGTTTAACATAACGGAACCTGGGCTCTTTGCTGGCATCTCTTGAACCACCGGGGTATCTGCAACAGTATGGGATTGGCATCATCTTATAGCAACCATCCACCCCACCAGAAGCATGGAATAAAAAACAAACAAAAAAAACTACTCTGCTTCTTACCCTACATGCAATTAAATCTTGAATCGTTTAATACAAACAGGAAAAATATATCAGAAAAAAAATAGAAAAGGATTCAAGAGTCATTAATACCTATCAAGCCCATCCTGAAACACACAGATTAACCCTCATTTTCCAAAGGGTTTAAATGCCCCGTGCTTTACAAATAGACCTTATACTTCTTGAATTCACCACAGACTTCGTCGGACACAGAACACCAGAAATGCTGGTTTGTTTGAATAGCATTCATAAGAACAGCATGTCTTGCCCCCACTTACGGAAACTGTAATATTTAAAAGTGTTCTGGATATTTATTTGTGCACCATGTAAGAAATATTAGTTTCTTATGAACTACTATCTAAGATGTGGAGAACCCATTGGAGTCTATGGGAACTGGAAACACAGCCAAACCAGAATCATTCACTAGACTCGAGCAACTGTGGATGGGTGAGATTGGGACACTATAAATTACACTGTTCAGATAAATGGCCACCTCTTATTACAGTTATTGTTCTCTTTACAAAGTTTCAAAATGAAGGGTGACTTTACCCAAGTTTCCCTTTAAAAATCACAATAACTAGCAGTCATGCTATGCCAAACAGGAGTTACGGAAATCCCAATTTATATTTACCATGCATAGTTACAAAGCTGAAAAGAGACTCGCGTCCATCAAGTTCAGCCTTCCTCACATTTGTTTTTTGCTGTTGATCCAAAAGAAGGCAAAAAACCCAGTCTGTAGCACTTCCAATTTTGCAACAAACTAGGAAAAAATTCCTTCTTGACCCCAAAATGGCAGTCAGATATCTCCTTGGATCAAGCAGCTATTACCCAACTAAATTATATCCCTGTATGTTATGTTTTTGCAAGTATTTATCCAATTGCAGTTTAAATATCTGTATGGACTCTGATAAAACCACCACTTCAGGCAGATAATTCAACATCCTTATTGCTCTTACTATAAAAAAAACAAAAAAACTTTTCTTTGCCTTAGATCAAATTTCCTTTCTTCCAGTCTAAATATGTGACCTCGTGTCCTATGTTTAGCCCTGTTTATGAATAGATTTCCAGATAATGGTTTGTACTGGCCCCAAATATATTTGTATAATGTTATCATATCCCCTCTGAGGCGCCATTTTCCAAACTAAAGAGATTTAAATTTTGCAGGTACATGCTAAAATATTCCCAACTTTAAATAATTCACTTCTCCTCTGCAGTCTACTCTCCAAAAAACAAAATAACCCCCGCCCCCCACCACTTAAAAACTGAAATAAAAACCAGTCCAGAATAGAAACATTGCTGCCATATTACTTACTGTATTTGTATAGTTCTACCTGATAATAGCAGTGAAGCACCCGGGGACGTATCGGTTTCAGGGAGGGGAGACAGACATGGCAAATCTTTGGGATCATTTTCCACAAGTTCTTCTACAAGTGGAATTGACGCATTTTGTACAAATTCAACCAGCAGCTGCAAAATAACACATGCAAGTTTTACTTCTGGTACTTTAATAAAGCTTGATTTTACTTTCCTGGAGTCTCACTTTATATTCAAGTAGGAAAGAGATTTTTTTAAAGAAAATGTTGTTGTGGCCTTATTGTTAATCTAAAAGAGACTGGTGTCTATGTCCTCGTCATCCCACCTTATTAACTAAAGGGAGAATTTCTAATTTAAGGCTAGAGTCGTTTTAAACTGGCAGCATCTCTGAGTTCAAGGATTTTTCCAGTCCAGTTATTTTAACCTTGAATTTGAATTGTTACTTTAAAGAATAAGGCTGCGAGTGTGATTGTTTTAGTAAGCGAGATGTTAGTTAGAATGTAAAGCAAATGAGGTTAATAACGAGGAGCAGTCCCCCAGCTTAACAGGCAATAACTTCAAAGCTAGGAAATGAAAGTCAAAACAAATCCATGTTTTATATTACGAGAAATATGCAGGACATGATCAGGCAAAATAAAAGTAAACAAAATTATTGGTAGAATAAACCTCAAACCGAGATGTGACACTTACCTCTGGTTTTGCCTGTAAGTCGTCTGATAACATTGGAACAGCCCCGGCCTCTGATGGATCCAGTGAAGAAGCCACCTTAATGACAAGGGACACTCAATTACCTGGTATCCATCCTCCCACTCTCAGCATGGTTATTAATGGGTTAAACCGACTGAACGGACAGGAACCCTTCCACCCCCAGACTCTAGTTCATGGGTTAACCCTTCCACCCCCAGTCTCTAGCAATGTTATTCATGGGTTATCCCTTACACCCTCAGACCCCAGCAATGTTATTCATGGGTTAACCATTCCACCCCCAGACTCTAGCAATGTTAATAATGGGTTAACCCTTCCACCCCCAGTGTGATGGTTATTGATGGGTTAACCCTTCCACCCCCAGTCTCTAGCTATGTTATTCATGGGTTAACCATTCCACCCCAGACTCTAGCAATGTTATTAATGGGTTAACCATTCCACCCCCAGTGTGATGGTTATTGATGGGTTCTCTAGCAATGCTCCAAGTGTGATGATTATTAATGGGTTAACCCTTCCACCCCCAGTCTCTAGCAATGTTATTCATGGGTTAACCATTCCACCCCCCGACTCTAGCAATGTTATTAATGGGTTAACCATTCCACTCCCAGACCCTAGCAATGTTATTAATGGGTTAACCATTCCACCCCCAGACCCTAGCAATGTTATTAATGGGTTAACCCTTCCACCCCCAGACCCTAGCAATGTTATTAATGGGTTAACCCTTTCACCCCCAGTGTGATGGTTATTGATGGGTTCTCTAGCAATGCTCCAAGTGTGATGGTTATTAATGGGTTAACCCTTCCACCCCCAGTATCTAGCTATGTTATTCATGGGTTAACCATTCCAGCCCCAGACTCTAGCAATGTTATTAATGGGTTAACCCTTCCACCCCCAGTGTGATGGTTATTGATGGGTTCTCTAGCAATGCTCCAAGTGTGATGGTTATTAATGGGTTAACCCTTCCACCCCAGTCTCTAGCAATGTTATTGATGGGTTCTCTAGCAATGCTCCAAGTGTGATGGTTATTAATGGGTTAACCCTTCCACCCCCAGTGTGATGGTTATTGATGGGTTCTCTAGCAATGCTCCAAGTGTGATGGTTATTAATGGGTTAACCCTTCCACCCCCAGTCTCTAGCTATGTTATTCATGGGTTAACCATTCCACCCCCAGTCTCTAGCAATGTTATTGATGGGTTAACCCTTCCACCCCCAGTCTCTAGCAATGTTATTGATGGGTTAACCCTTCCACCCCCAGTCTCTAGCAATGTTATTGATGGGTTAACCCTTCCATCCCCAGTCTCTAGCAATGTTATTGATGGGTTAACCCTTCCACCCCCAGTCTCTAGCAATGTTATTGATGGGTTAACCCTTCCACCCCCAGTGTGATGGTTATTGATGGTGGGACCCAGGGCTGCTGTCATTGTGCTCAGGGAGGGGGCTGTACGATTCTCCTACCTGGCCCCTGGTTGTTCCCTCCCAGTGGGTCCCCATTTCGGTCGATCGGTTACCGGATTAGTCTCCAGGAGCTTTTATCGGCGACAATACATGAAGATCCCCATTACGGCGGCCGGGTGGCTACGCTCACTGGCAAGGGATGCCGGGAATTGTAGTACAGTGGCCGGAAAGCTGTCTTTACTGGTACGGAAGCCGGGGAGGTTATTTTCTTGCTGTACGGAAGTTGGGAAGGTTCAAGCCTGGCTGTACGGAAGCCGGGGAGGTTCAAGCTGGGCTGTACGGAAGCCGGGGAGGTTACAGGTTTGCTGTACGGAAGCCGGGGAGGTTCAAGCTTTGCTGTACGGAAGCCGGGGAGGTTCAAGCTTTGCTGTACGGAAGCCGGGGAGGTTCAAGCTTTGCTGTACGGAAACCGGGAAGGTTACAGCTTTGCTGTACGGAAGCCGGGGAGGAGAGTCCTTGCTGCCGCCATGCGATTGTTCCCGGGGCTCCTGATCTCTCACGGGAGAGTCGCTCGGCGGATCGGGCTCGGTCCCCGCTCCAGGCTCGATCTCCTCAGGAACCTCCTCACTGCGCTCGTCAGACATGAACGGATCGAGACAACCTGGGCCCGGGCGGACGAACTGCGGCCATATGCAGACAGGGTGAGAGGGCGACAGGGTCATAGTATTATTATTATTATTATTATTATTATCATCATATTATTATACTGTTATATTATTATTATTATCATATTATTATTATACTCTTATATTATTATTATCATCATATTATTATTATTATTATTATACTGTTATATTATTATTATTATTATACTGTTATATTATTATTATTATCATATTATTATTATTATTATACTGTTATATTATTATTATTATTATCATATTATTATTATTATTATTATTATCATACTGTTATATTATTATTATTATTATCATACTGTTATATTATTATTATTATCATATTATTATTATTATTATTATTATTATCATACTGTTATATTATTATTATTATCATACTGTTATATTATTATTATTATTATACTGTCTTATTATTATTATTATTATTATTATACTGTTATATTATTATTATTATACTGTTATATTATTATTATACTGTTATATTATTATTATTATCATACTGTTATATTATTATTATTATTATACTGTCATATTATTATTATTATTATTATTATTATTATTATTATTATACTGTTATATTATTATTATTATTATACTGTCATATTATTATTATTATTATTATACTGTCATATTATTATTATTATACTCTTATATTATTATTATTATTATACTCTTATATTATTATTATTATTATTAACCCCTTAAGGACTGAGCCAAATGTACACGTTGTGAACAGAACAAAACGTAAACAAAACCTGGCATTTGCGCTATATGTCTGTCCAACCCTAATTCACCTCTTTCATATTAAATGCACCTCCCCTTATTATATATCATTTTATTCAGGGGAAAAAGGGCTTTCATTTAATATCAAATATTTAGCTATGAAACATAATTTAATATGAAAAAAATGGGAGAAAATAAGAAATGTTGTTATTTTTTTAGTTCTACATGACATTTTAACTGTCAATGTCATAATACTGTTTGCTTTTACTGCAATAAAATACACATATTTGTATTCAGCAAAGTCTCACGTGTAAAACAGTACCCCCTATGTACAGGTTGTATAGTGTTTTGGGAAGTTACAGGGTCAAATATAGCGTGTTACATTTGAAATTGAAATTCGCCAGATTGGTTACGTTGCCTTTGAGACTGTATAGTAGCCCAGGAAATAAATTTACACCCATAATGGCATACCATTTGCAATAGTAGACAACCCAAGGTATTGCAAATGGGGTATGTCCAGTCTTTTTTAGTAGCCATTTGGTCACAAACACTGGCCAAAGTTAGCGTTAGTATTTGTTTGTGTGTGAAAAATTCAAAAAACGCCAGTTTTGGCCAGTGTTTGTGACTAAGTGGCTACTAAAAAAGACTGGACATACCCCTTTTGCAATACCTTGGGTTGTCTACTATTGCAAATGGTATGCCATCATAGGGGTAATTTTCATTCGTGGGCTACCATAGGGTCACAAAGTCAACGTAAGCAATCTGGCGAATTTTAATGTGAAAAAAATGAAACACAAGCCTTATATTTGACGCTGTAACTTTTGAAAACACCATCAAACCTGTACATGAGGGGTACTATTGTACTCGGGAGACTTCGCTGAACACAAATATTTGTGTTTCAATACAGTAAAAAGTATCACAGCAATAATATCGTCCGTGTAAGTGCTGTTTGTGCGTGAAAAATGCAAAAAACTTCACTTTTACTGGCAATATCATCGTTGTAATACATTTTACTGTTTTGAAACACTAATATTTGTGTTCAGCGAAGTCTCCCGAGTAAAACAGTACCCCCCATGTACAGGTTTTATGGTGTCTTGGAAAGTTATAGGGTTAAATATAGTGCTAGCAAATTAAATTCCCTATACTTTCGGCATGGGTTGTCAGGCAGGTCCCGCTAATTGTAAAAATATTACATAAATATATGTGTAGAATTAATATATATATATATATATATAATAGAAAAATACACCTAGACAGGTTTTTTTATTTGATTTCCAGCCAGCAGGGGGACTAACTGTCATTACAGTTAGTCCCCCTGCTGGCAATGCAGAAGGCAGCTCTCCCGGCCATGTGATTGTGAGGTCCTCGCAAGGACCTCACTCTCACATGGCCGTGGGGACTGCTGGAGGGCGGACGTGCCGCGGGGGGCTCCATGGGAGTCCCCTCCAACTGGGTAGGTTAGAAAAAAACGGAGGGTGTACAATTACGCCTGGCAGCATTTAGAGCGGCTTAAAATAGGGCGTAATTGTACGCCCTCCGGTCTTAAGGGGTTAATTCTTATTCTGTCATATTTTTATTATTATTATACTGTCATATTATAATGTTATTATTATTATACTATTATATTATAATGCTGTTATTATACTGTTATATTATAATATTATTATTATACTGTTATATTATAATGTTCTTATTATTCTGTCATATTATGTTATTATTATTATACTGTCATATTATAATGTTATTATTATAATGTTATTATTATACTGTCATATTATAATGTTATTATTATTATTATACTGTCATATTATAATGTTACTATTATTATTATACTGTCATTATGTTATATTAATTTTATACTGTTTTATTTATTAAAAATTCATATAATGTTATTATTGTACTGTCTTATTATTATTATACTGTCATGTTATTATTATTATTATTATTATGATACTGTTATTATTCTGTCATATTATAATGTTATGTTAGTTTTATACTGTTTTATTTATTATAAAGTCATATTATAACATTATTATACTGTTATATTAATACAATGTTATTATTATTATTATACTGTTATTTTGTCATTCTGTTTTATTATACTGCTATTTTATTAGTGTTTTATTATTATTATTATTATTATTATACTGTTATATTATACTTTTATATTTATTATTATACTGTGTTATTATATTATTATTATACTATGTTATGTAATACTTTTATATTATTATTATTATTATACTGTGTTATATTATTATAGTGTTTGTTATATTATTATATATGTATGCGGTCACCAAGACAGTTCTTTCACCCCACTGCTCGTTTAAAACTCTGCCCCCAGCCCCCCACCCCTTCCCTATCTTTCTCCAGCTTTGAAATTCACTCAATTCGTCTGTTAAAACCCATCTCTGCTAACATAGCTGTTATCGTTCGCCCCCCTGGTTTCCCTAGTCTGTTCCTTGACCACTTCTCTAAAAGAAAATTATTAGATTCGATCTAATAGATCACCAGGAGTAGTTATGGTGAATGTAATATGCCTTTAACCCCTTGAGGACGCTAGACGGTTCAGGACCGTCATCTGCATTTTTCCCTTGCCGACCGACGAAGGTCCTGAACCGTCCTAAATTTAAAATGTACTTACCCGATCGCCGTCGTTCCCCCGGCGGCGATCGGCGGTGCTCCCGGTGTGGGGAGACTGCCTGCAGCCCAGACAGTCTCCCCATGGCGGATTAGGACCCCTGGGGCCATGTGATCGCCCAACAGGGCGACCACATGGTCACAATAGGTGTCCATGTGTCTGCCTGCAGGGGGACAGTCTCCCTGCTAGTGTAAAATCCTAAAAATAAAATAAAGTTAATGTTAATAAAAAAAAAATTATTATTATATATGTGTGTGTGTGTATATATATATATATATATATATATATATATTATACCTATATCATATATATAATGTCATGCTAAGTGTATTTTTATATTAATATGTACATATATTAATATAAAAATACACTTATAATTAAATTACACACGTGTATATATATATAATATATATAATAACTATATATATTGTATATATATATCATTCTAAAATACAAATAATAAGTAATTTAAATTAAATTAAACATGTAAAAATAATAATAAAAATTAAAAAAAAATTATATATCTATACGAAATGTTATTCTAACTGTATTTTGATATTAATATATATATATTTATATCAAAATACACTTAGAATTAAATTGTATATATATCTATGTATATATAAATAAATAAAAAGAATACAAACTATTCATATGTCCATATACAAAATTACATAAATAATTATATAAATATACACGTAGACTTCAAATATATAAATATGCATATATATTTAAATTCTACGTGCGTATTTATGTAATATTTTTACATAATTAAGTTATTTTATTGATTGCAATTGAAGGGACCTGCCTGCCAACCCAGGCCGAAAGTCCAGAGAATTTAATTTGCTAGTACTGTATTTTACCCTGTAACGTTCTACGACACCCTAAAACCTCTACATGGGGGGTACTGTTTTACTCGGGAGACTTTGCTGAACACAAATATTAGTGATGCAAAACAGTAAAACATATCACAGCGATGATATTGTCAGTGAAAGTGACTTTTTTTGCATTTTTCACACACAAACAGCACGTTTACTGATGATATAATTGTTGTGATACATTTTCCAGTTTTGAAACACTAATATTTGTGTTCAGCAAAGTCTCCTGAGTATAACAGTACCTCCCATGTACAGGTTTTATAGCGTTTTTGAAAGTTACAGGGTCAAATATATGGGTCAAATATTTTTACATTGAAAATGGCCAGGTTGGTTACGTTGCCTTCCATTAACCCACCCCTGATCTCAGCTTCCAAACTCCTTTCTATTACCCCCTCCCTTGGCCTATCACAGTGGGCTAATACTCCCACACATGTAGCTGGCAATACCCTCAATCTTTTTATTTCTAATGCATGCAGGATCTCTAAGCTCCACAACACTCCATTTCCTCTCTCAGATCACAGCCTCTTATGATTTGTTCTTGAAAGCACCCTCACCCTAACCCCCCTCAATTCAGAAGGGTCCTGTATTCTCTTGACCTCCAACAACTCTTAGCTGATCTCCATAACAAACTCTGCTATCCCCACTTTCTCCTGTCCCTTTCTGGCTATCTCCTCATATAATGCTACCCTCACCTCCGCCCTGGACGCTGCAGCCCCGCTACAAAGAGGCACCTCAAGGAAGATGCGTCTCAAACCTTGGCACACTAAATCGACCCGCTACCTGCAGAGATGCTCCCGTTCAGCTGAACGCTGCTGGAGGAAGGCCCGCACCTTGTCAGACTTCCTCCATTATAACTTAATTTTGTGTTCATATAGCACAGCCCTCACTCACCCTTGCTAAACAATCCTACTTTTCTTCTCTTGTTAGTTCATGCTCACGCAATCCCAGGCGTCTCTTTAATACCTTTATCTCTCTCCTTTGCCCGCTTCACGCCTCCCCTCAAACTGACCTTTCAGCAGGTAGCCTTGCATGCTACTTTACCGACAAAATTGAACAGTTAAGGAAAGAATTCTCTCCCCTTTGCTCTTCCCTCTTGCAACCACACCTGGACCGTACCTTCTGTGATGGACCGCCTGGCACCCCGACAGGGTACCTCCGTCAATTGCTGCTTCCTAGTATTCCTTGAGTACCATAAGCACCGCACTGGACACCATAACCACCGTAAACCCCACAAACCGCTGAAGTTTGGTTGGGGTCTCGCTGTCCTCCACCCACCCTGGACCCAAGACCAGGATCCAGCTTCCAGTGGGCAGACCTCTCCTAGTCCAGAGAGCAAAGCAGGCTGCTCTTATAAGAGCAATTGATGTGATCCAAGGGAGTATAGTGATTTATAGCAACCCCCAGAGTGAATATAGCTCTCCAATCCCCCCAAACATGAGCCTAGACTTCATGAAGGGTAAAACAAATCTCTTTAATGGCAGCCACAACTGACCTTCTATGCAGGTCCACATGCAAGGGGCACTCCCCCCTGGACCTGAGAGTAAAAACATATACACAATTACATTGGCTCTCAGGTCCAGGACACTCACATACAAAATAGGTCAATCCCTCCCTTATGCCTATGAGATAATTGAGTCAACAGTGTACTAAACTCCATTATCTCCAGCACAGAAAACATACATTTTTACAAAACTCCAAAAATACCTTTAAAACATGCAATCCCCCCCACACAAGTTACATCCCCTGATATCCCCTATCTCAGTGACCAACATATCCAAAAATCACCCAGATCAGTTCAGGGGTTCAGGAATTGCCTGGAAGTCATAATTTGACCGACCGCCTGCATGGTCCCATGCCCAAAACAGTTCCAGAGAATCAGAGCTTGCGGTCGGTCTAGTTTGGTAGTTTAAAAACAAACAACCTACCGAACAGAGTCAATATTCTTACCCTGGAGCTTGATCCCCTTATTCGTGGAAACATTTCCACCGAACAGTGCCTTTCTAAGTGTTGTAGAACTGAACGCAGGCGATGCTGGAAGTCCAGCGGTGTTCGGGAGTTTTTGTGTCCATTTTCAGTTCCATGAGATTCATGCCCAAACACCGTTGCCTGCGTTCACGGGAACAAGATGGCCACCACCTCATGGTCGTCCATAGGAATTGCGGCCACCCAGACGAACACTTAGAACACTGTGGTGGAAATTGCTAAACAAATTAGCAATTAGTCTTAAGCTCCAGGGTGGTCTCCGGTTTGTTCGGCTGTTCGGTTCCCCAACCAAATATAAAATACCATGAACCAAGTCTGTTCACAACGTTTTTTTTTGTTTTTTTTTTTTTAAAGGGCCCATAGTCTTTTGGTAAGAGGCTGGCCAGCAGGCCCCTCCAAGAACACGTGACGAGGCACAGGCTTCGCTTCTCCTCTCTTGTCCCACCACCTGTCCGCTTGATGCAGTACCTTCCCACCTTATCAGATCTGTCTCCCTTTGTCTTGTACCATCCTTAGCACACATCCTAAACTACTATCTTTAATCTGGTGTTGTCCCTGCTCCCCTTAAAAGGGACACTCCAGGCACCCAGACCACTTCTGCCCATTGGAGTGGTCTGGGTGCCAACTCCCACTACCCTTAACCCTGCATGTGTAATTATTGCAGTTTTTTATAAACTGCAATAATTACCTTGCAGGGTTAACTCCACCTCTAGTGGCTGTCCACTAGACAGCCACTAGAGTGCACTTCCTGCTCTAGAGCATAGAAAACCTGTGCTAGAGCGTCGCTGGACGTCCTCACGCTGTGTGAGGACCTCCAGCGTCGCTTTCCTATGGGGAGCTCTAATGCGCATGCGCGGCAATCAGCCTCGCCCACCGGCCAACGTAATGAAGAGGAGGAGCGGCGGTGACCCGGATCCACCGCCAAGGGACATCGGCGGGGTGTCAGGTAAGTGACCTGAAGGGGTTTTCACCGCTTCAGCTACCGAGGATTGGGAGGTGGGAGGGAGAGGGGACCTGCAGTGCCAGGAATAAGGATTGTTTTCCTGGCACTGGAGTTTCCCTTTAAGTATGCTACTGTCGTACCCATCCTAAAAAAGCCATCTCTAGACCCGTCTTCCCCTTCCAGCTACCGTCCCATAGCCCTGCTTCCTTTTTCCTCAAAACTTCTAGAAAGACTTGTCTTTACTCGTATGACTCGCTTCCTAAATTCCAACTCCTTCCTCGATCCTCTTCAATCTGGCGTTCGCCTCCTCCACTCTACTGAGACTGCTCTTATTAAAGTTACAAATGACCTAATCACAGCCAAACCCAAAGGCCACTACTCCATACTAATTCTGATCACGTCCTCCTTCTCCAAACTCTTCAATCACGCTGTCTCTGTGACATTGTCCTCTTGTGGTTCTCCTCCTATCTCTCCCAACGTTCGTTCAGCGTCTCCTTTTGTAATGACACCTCGTTCTCTCACCCTGTCTAAGTTGGAGTCCCCCAAGGATCTGTTCTTGATCCCCTTCTGTTCTCTCTCTATACTGCCGCTCTTGGAAAACTCATTAACTCCATTGGATTCTGCTACCACCTGTACGCCGATGACACCCAGATATCTCTCTCCTCCCCTGATCTCTCCCCTGCGGTTCTGCAACGTGTCACTGCTTGCCTTTCTTCAATGTCTGATTGGATGTCCTACAGCTTTCTGAAACTCATTCTCTCTAAAACGGAGCTTCTTATTTCTCTCCCTCATAATGCTGATCCGCCTCCTTCGCTTTCCCTGCAAATTGATCGCCCGCATCCACCCCTTTCTCACAGAAGTTGCTGCTAAGGAGCTTGTTCATGCTCTGGTAATCTCTCACATGGATTACTGTAATTCTCTCCTAGTTGGTCTCCCCAAAAGCCGAACTGCCCCGCTACTATTGGTAATGAATGCCCTTTGCTCCTCCCTTACCTCGCCCCTCTGTCAATCCTTACACTGGCTTTCGGTATCCTGTAGGTGTCAATTCCAAATACGAACCCTTACCTATAAAGCTCTAACCAACTCTAGCCCCTCTTTCATTTCTTCCCTGATTCATAGATATGCCCCTTCTCTCCGCTCTGTCGGTGACCACCTTCTTCTGTCCGCTGCTCGCACCCTTACTACTAACACGCGCTTGCAGGACTTCTTGCGGACGGCTCCCTTTTTTTGGAACAGCCTGCCTACCCCCATCAGACTTTCCCCATGTCTTTAATTGTTTAAATAGTCCCTCAAAACACATACGTTTAGAAATGCTTATGGACTCCCAGAGTAACTTCTCTATACTTATCCAAATCTGTCTCTTGCTATCCTAAAAGCTCTGCTACTTTTCCACCTTCTTTGGTAACTGCCACCCTTGCTGCCCTGTTGTGTATTTGTATCCCACCTCCTGTAGACTGTAAGCTCATTTGAGCAGGGACCTCATCTACCTATTGTTCCTGTGTCACGGTGTAATTGTCTCATTGATTGTAAATGTCCCCCTTTCATAATATTGTAAAGCGCTGCGGAGTTAGCTGGCGTTATATAAATACCAATAACAAACATGTTATTATTGCATTATTATATAGAGGGGTCCCGGGGGGCGGAGGGTTAAATTGTTATATTATATTATTATACTTTGCTATTTAATATCATTCCTTGTTATATACAGGGGTCCCCAGGGGCAAAGGAGTTATTTATATTATATCACATCCATGGTATGTTGTAGATGAATATTGCATTCTATCCAGATCTAATACCTGCTATGTAATGATATCCGAGCTGTATTCTGGGATCATGTGGGGAGAGTGGTATTTTATAGGTTGCTTGACCGTTATTTACTTTCCTAAAGGGAGGTAGTGTATTTTTGGGTGATGTATTGTGTGCAATAATAAGGAACCTGATCTCTCTGTGTTGCAGCTGATTGATTATGGGAAGTGTGGAGACACTGATGTCAAAGCTATGAAGATGGCTGACTTTTGGTTGACGGTATGTATTTTAATAGGTTATTTCCTTAGCTCATTTATGCGTCCCATGATAAAATATTATCCAGGCCAGTAGTTTGAAAAGTGCAAACAAATACAATGTGGTCATTGCTCCATGCTGTTCTATGTTTTTAGACATCTGATAACTAATGAAAGTATCCATTCGCAGATACTATATGCAACTCCAGGGCTTTGCAGCCTTCGTCACTCTACATTTTCTCACCTAACTTCCCCTCAGCGACAACATGGCCTCCTCCGCAATGTTCCAATGTCCACAATGTATGAGGAGTATTGTGGACCTGATGCACATGCGCACACACATCCAAGCTTTCCCAAAGGAAATCATTGTATTCTACGCTCCCTCCATGACATCATTAAGAGGCATGGCCTCCTCTGCATTGGTCCGAACTAATTCTGCTCAGAAAGGTGTATTGGGGACCTGATACTCATTTGCTCTAAGCACTTTGCGTGTACATGCCCACCCTTTGGAAAGCATTGGATCACTGCTTTCCTTTGAGGGCTGCAACGTCACGTAAGTGAATTTTTTTCAGTGGTTGTGGCAGAAGCGTGTCCAGTGGCTGTCAGTGTAACAGTCACTAGAGGTGTGTTTAACCCTTCCAGGTACACATGGCAGTTTCTGTAAAATAGTAGTGATTTACATTGCAGGTTAAAATGACAGGACACTGCATCCAAATCAGCTCATTGAAATGAAGTGACCTGCTTGATGATTGGTGGTTCTCTAAGCTGTCTGCAGGGTCGCCATCAGCCAGGTAAAGCTGGTACTCTGGTAAGGGGCCACATGGGTCCCTGTAATACAATATCAGCTGACTAGATATTGTAATATTGCAGTATGAACGGTGATTTATAGGAAACTTACATTTTACCATATCCTGTTTGTTTGTTTTTTTTCAAAAGCTTTATCACATATCAGTCTCAGTAGCAAAATGTAGCTCTCTCCAACCTGGCGTCATTGATGACTTATCCTAGTATTAGTCTCATTCTTTTTGACATTGTTGGTGACATGAAATTAGCTGTGCACATACCTTCTGGCGCACGGGGGTGACATGAACCAATGTTTGTAAGCCGTGGCTATTCAAACCCCTCCTGCCACTGGCTGGGTTTGTGTGTTCGCTTCCTCTGCTCCCGTGACATTTATAAATTGGTGTTAGTAATTCTGAAGCCTCAGACAAGATCGGAGTTGGTGAATGAATCAGAGCTATTACCTTTTAGTCTGTGGTGTATATTTGTTCTTATCCATCACCCGAGCAAAATATTCTATCCAGCCAGTAAAGACCTCATAGAATGGGAATTTACATAGTTAAAAGTGACCTGTGTGACAGCAGCATCTGTGCCCACCTTCATCTGCAGTTATTTCCCCAGCAATGACCTTTACTGTCTGTGTTCTGGGATCCAATATTCTCCTTCAGCCTGTTGTAGTCTCGTTAAACTGTGTTCCCTGCAGTCTGCGATGGATGGGGGGAAGTGGGCAAACTGGTCGAGTATTTCTGCAATGCCTGTTTAGAGTCACACATAATAATATCACAAATACTATTTGTTTTTCTTTTTTGCCAGGAAAAAGATCTAATTCACAAGCTGTTTAAGACTCTAGTTCCACGCTTCGGTTCTTCACACGGCGGCTACACTAGCATGCATCAGATTCCCAACAGAGAGAGACTGGATCGCGCCAAAATGGCAGTAATTGAGTACAAAGGAAATCCCTTTCCCCCTCTAATTGTGAGGAAACTGGACAGTGATAAAACTCTACTGAATCAGCTTCTGTTGGGCTACCGTCTAGAAAAGAAACTCCAGGTTTCAGCATCTCCGAAGCCGGCCAGTGCAGCCCCATTGTAATGCTCGGCTTGATCAATCAATGCTGTCTCCAGCTGCACTCATCTGGATCACCTTAAAATTACCATCTTTTCAGATTTGCAGATTTATTTAATTATGTGATCTAACAATCATTTCATCCATGTACCATCATTTCTTTCCATTCTGCTAGTGGTAAACTTCGAACATGGGGTTATGGAAACCTTTCTTTAAAGGGTCTTCCCCATTGCAAATGACATGCTGGGGGCTGGGGTAAAAATGGAAGGGATTTATTCTCAAATAAAGCTGTTATATCGTCTGTGTTCTTTTCAGCATGTGCTTGTACAGAGGGGGTCTACGGAAAGTCTGTGCTGGCACCAATAGGTATTCTCGAACACAGACATCATCTGCATATTGCAAAGAAATCTCCAACAAGTGTAAAGAGTGACTGGTAGGCAAGTTCAAGATAAAAAGGCAGAAGCTAATTCAAAATGTTTCCAATTTTACCAAAACTCTTATGTGTATAGGACAAAATACTACTAAGTATTATAATGAAGTGGCCCAGAAAGAAAGCTGTTGGGCAGCTTATTGTTTTGTAAAGATTCTGATTGTATTATTATTATTATTGTACTGCCTGTTTTAAATGCCTCTAATAGCCATATTCCTTGGGTGGAAGATTTGAAAACGTGCACTATATCCTTTGCAACAAAAGCATCAGAGATCACCTGGTATTGTAGCCATTTTGGTGACTGATATCACATGTTAAAGAAATCTTCCGTGGAACTGCTTTTGCCAGGGCTTGACAAATTTTCTTTGAATCTAGGAGCCAGCAAAAAAAGTTAGGAGCCAGGTTTTTCAATGTCAAAAATACAATTCTTAAAGGGACACTATAGTCACCAGAACCACTACAGCTTAATGGAGTCGTTCTCGTGTTTATAACCTGTCCCTCCACTTTTAAATGTAAACCCTGCCTTTTCATTGTTGCCTAGTAACACTTCTAGTGAAAGTCTCTCAGACAGCCTCTAGAATGCATCCTGGGTCAGTGCTGCACAGTACATAGCACCTGCTCTGCATGGAGGCGCTGAATGTTCCCCGTAGAGATGCATTGATTCAACTCATCTCTATAAGGAGACGCTGATTGGCGCAGCATGGCGTTTTGCCACACATGTGCAATAGCCTACCAATGCTTTCCTATGGGAAAGCATTGGATTGGCTGAGATCATCAAGATTGATGATCACAGTCATGTAGACAGGGCCAGCACATCATGGGGCAAAAAGGTGAGTAACCCCTTACACGTGTGATTGAAGGGGGACCAGTCACCTAAGCACTCACACTCACATTCACTCTCACTGCAATAACAACACATATTAAGGTGACCACCCAGCCTCCCTACCAGGAGCTGGAGTAATTTGGCTTTCCCTGGGGTCCAGTGGGGCTTCAGTCATCTCCCTACTCTGCTGAATAGAGCGATGTTAAGTGATGCTGGGGCCAGAATGACGGCATATTCCGGCATCACTGGAGGACGCGCGAGGGAGGATATAGCTCCCTTGCGCCTGCCCATCTGTCTTAATCCTCCAGAAGCCTCCCGCCCACGCTGTCATTAAGATGGCTCGCCGACCGCAAATGCTCTCCCTCTAGCCGGGCAGCTGACCGACCGCCAGCCTCCACTCATAGGCGGCTGACCACCTTGGGCTGAATGGGCCAACAAATCCCTGGCGCCTGGAATGCTAAACACAAATTGTTGTGATCAACTTTCAGATTTGTTTAAGAAAATGTGATTGGTCATGTGGTTCTGCAGCCATATTAGATTGTGCAATATTCTTCAAATATCTTTTCTCAAACCGTTTGACAAATCAAAGCAAAGATTGGTATCTATGGCTTTATCCTCAAACACAAATGCCTAACTAGGACCTCCTGGGCTCCAGTGCAACAATCAAAGAAGGCCCTAAACATTACACCTGAGTGTACCTCTGTGTGATTGTGCAGGGGCTGGCTGAGTGTGGTGAGTGTTGGCTTAGTGTGCTTATGAGTGTGTAATATTAATAATTTTATTACAGACATACTGTTTAGGAAAATATAACCAGCAGAAATTATAGTCTAAGATTGGTTATACTTCCTAAGCAAATTACATTTTACATTTGAACTAAACTCCAGAGGCAGCAATTGCCCAGGATTTTTTTTCCAAAAAGGAAAACCAGCTTCTCCTGCTACTGGCGGCAGAATCTCTGGTGATGTAGGGCTTCTCCCCCACCCCGGTTCCAATCGAAGGCTTGCAGCCTCAAGCCACGTGCTCGGGTACTGGTATAGTCCAAATCCCTTTTTTTTCCTCGAGATGGCCAGGGGTTCCTGGTGGTCCATCGTATGGAGTGGCAATAGGCCCTCCATCTATGTGCCTGATTAAGTGGGGTAATGTTCTGAACGGCCTTCAGCCTGGGTCGGCCCGGATGTGGGCGGTGGACAAAGGCACTTTGGGAGGTCCTTGACCCAGGTTGGTGGACCTTAGCGTGTGGAAAGGTTTGTGTGTCCAATGCGTCCCGAGGGGGATTCCTCCTTCCTGTTATCAGGCTACTATGTTTGGCTTTCTGCGGCTGGTACCTAGATGCTTTTCGATGTCCATAAGTTATAACCAGAAGTCTCAGAAGATTCCCCTCCAGGCACTGCAGGATGGAATCTGCAGAGCTACAATGAGGCTGCCAAGACAGGCCCAGGCCTCACATGTCATGTACGGAGGTGGCCGCGATCTTAAATATTGGCGGTGACTGAGATAGGGCACGTAGGCAACCTACAGCAGTAAGTAAGTAAGGGTGACACAGCTCAGGACAGTCCATTGGGGAGCGCTGGTCTAGCGAGTGGGAGGTAGGAGCGCTACTCTTCGGTATCAGGAGATAGAGAGTGGGGAGGTCGGCCATCTTACCCAGTTCTGTCTGCAATAGAATTTCTCGGGTTCCCGGTGGAGTGAACTCGCGGGTGAAGTCTCTATTCGTTTCACCGGGATTCCCTGACACGCTCAGCACACTGGTCACAATTGGATTAGGTCTCTTGACAGAATTAGCACCCCCAAATTGGTCAGAGATCACAAGTCCACCCCACTTGGAGGTCAAGCTACGACCACACTGAGTTTATTTTTTGACAGTTTATTAGATATAACCCAAATAAAACATACACGTATTCATGTACCGGTATATAAAAACACAGCTTGTGATAGGCCTTGGTAAGCCTACTGTAACGGATCGCCTGGCACCCCGACTTGGTACCTCCGTTAATGGATGCTCCTAGTGCTTCCTGAGGACTCCAAGCACTCTGGCAGACACCACAATCACCGAATCCGAGAAACCTTTTAAATTCTCCCAAGCATATGAATGCTGTAGACCATTGAATAGGAACCATACGAATAGGCTTGTACTCCTAGCAGTCAACTGGAACAGCATGCAATAAATCCTTCCCCCCAATAATGAGACGACACATCACTTTGAGGGTAAAACAGGAACTCTGGACTGGCACATCCAGCCTGGCTTTTATTTCCATCTTACACATTTAAGCCTGCCCACAGGGGAGGTGTAAAATATCCAATAGCATAGATGTTACCTCCCACACATCTCCTCCCCTTAGATTAACACTTAACCCAATTATACATACAGTTAAAACATACTTTCTACCCAACTTTCATAACTCTAAAACCATACATCACATTCACATAAAAATACATATCCACAATCAATCCATTCAGGGGAACAACATATTAAAAAATGGCATGAATCAGACCAGGGGTTCAAAAGTTAGTAATAGTATCTTTTAAAACCCCTGTCAGCATGACTTTCCAGCTCAGACCGGTTACCTCCCCCAATGCCTCACAATCCCTCCCCTCTGGCCTGGAGATAATTGAGGAAGGAATCTAATTATCTCCAAGGACTGAGGCAAAACTCCATTACCCACATGGCAGACAAAAAGACAGTAAAAGACATAACATACTTTAAAATACAGACAGTTACTTTTTATCCATAACACACAGACATTTCACATATCCCCAGATAGCTGGGATCTGAGCGCACAAAACTACCGAATAGCGCGCAGATCCTATTCACACAGTACAATTGCCATGGAGCTAAAGTCTTTCCCATAGTCTTTCATTATATGAATAGGCTCCATGGCATAGCTATCTGGGTTAACACATTCACATAAAGTCTGGTCCATAGTCCAAAGGCAAGAGGCGGGCAAGCAGCCCCCTCCAAGGACACGTGGCGAGGTCGGTTTCGCCACACCTACCTCTGCGTTTTTATAACGGAAATGACAGACTCCGGATACATAAAGAAACTTCTCAAGCTGTCGTACTTTATGTGTGGAATGCACCTTAACGAAGCATAACATTTATCGGCGAATTAAACAATTTCCTATTAATAAATGCAGATCCCTATTGATCCCGTCATGATTTATTGATTAGTTTTAAGGTCTGGCTGTTCCATCGCAGCAATTCTCCTGAACTTTTCTTGTTTGTACTCTATATCCAGGAAACACGGTGGATCTGGAAAATTAATATATATTGTCACCAAAAAGCAGAAGAGAAAAAAAAAAACACCTATTCTCATTTGGTGATATTTTAATTTCACCTGCTGGGACAGGCCAGGTTTCTGGTTACTATAGAAACAAGTCATATTAGTCATGTGATCAGGAGCTCTACTTCCTGGTTCAGAGGTCAAGTAGTCCAATCACCCCTTCACAGCACATGGTAGGTAACATTGGCCAATTGTGACTATAACTCCCAGTAGCCATTGTTAGAGTCTGACATTTTCACAGGGTGTACACAGCAGTTAATGGGATTCTGTCATAGTGTCTGTCTCTGTTGTGTGTCCCCCCCCCCATTGTATATTTGTATATTATGTAGCTGTTGTAATATTACATTTTGACTGCATGCACTGGCTTGGTTTCCCATATACTTTGTTCATAGACAGTAATTTGCAGACCTTCAGAGTGTGTTCACAGGTTAGTGAAAACATAATGTATAATTCTAGTTATCTGGATTGCTAGGTTGATAAATAACAGTTTGGCCAGTTAAATAAAATGTGGATTTAATAGGTTTTCTTTTCAATATTCCTGTCCTGAACCATACAATTATACCTTATATTGGTTTCTGCAGCTAATGCTGTCCTTTCTCATAGACCAACATTTGGCCTCTCAACCACATGGCACTTGTGTAAACTGTGCTCTGAGCCTGAAAGAGGAGTTAGGGGGAGACCTGGCAGCCAGGAATGGGGGAGACCTGGCAGCCAGGAATGGGGGGACTTCTATTGCAGAGTCCACAGCAGCTGCTGTATGTTAAGACTATGAGGGGGGAGGATTGCAAACACTTTTTCTTCTAATTTTTGGCCAACACTGTTAGATTTTTTTTGTAAAAAAAATTTGCATTTATTTTTTGCCCTGGGCATAATTTTTCAATAATATAGTTTTTTGAATATTTCTGCCACGTTTTCCAAATGTGATTGTCACCCTAAAAATAGGATTGGATTGACATGTTCAGCCCAGAACTCTCATTCCTGGTTGGCCGACTGACAGATGTTGGGGCTGGTGTTTATAACTTGTAATTGGCAGCATTTAAAAATAAATAAAGTAAAGCAGACTGAAGTGGTTATGGTGTTAAAGTACCCAGTTAAAATGAAGCTCTGTTCTCTTCAATGTACGTGCATTCTCGGTAATAAACACTAGATGGTGCTCTAATACCTACATATAATACCATGTGTGTGACATGCTTCACTGACAGGTTAATTATATCAGTATGTAACAGCAAGTTAGAAACAAGTCTGCTTTCTGTTCACCAATGTAGTGCTGCCTGATAAAGCATGTTGTTTTGTTTCTGCCTCATATTATGGTTAGGCAGGAAAGTGCTTCCCTGATGAATGTAACACCATATTCAGAATGTGAATCGAATACTCGATCAGTAGTCCTCCTTGTCTTATGAATTGATTTAGTTCCTGAAGAATATGAATGCTACGTACAGCAGGGGAGCACTTTTCATGCAATGAGGTGGATTAAGGAACATATTGCACCTGGCCACCCTGTCGAAGGGGATATCTGGTTCTGTGCAGTGCTTTATGAGTAGTAACCGCTCGGGATAATGTCTATAAACACCCAACTCAATCACTGTGGGTAGTGGACCATTAACGTCACCCAGACCCTCTCCAGGGATCTAGTGCCCAGAGCATCGTGTGTCTCGAGGCGCTCTCGCTTTTTGGGGAAAGTTGGGATGGCGGACAGGATACCTGAACTCGGGATTGGACTAAATCAGGACAGTGTGGCAATCTGACTTTGTCCTAAAATCTGTTTCTGGTTACTTTAGTAAATAAACCTTATGTTTGATTTGTTGTTTATGAAAATGTATCATTTGTTGTAATTTATTATTTTACCAAAAGGTTTTTTTTTTCTACAGTGTCAATACATTTGGTGGAGATTTATCAAAGTTTTTCAATTATTAATTTTAAAATAAAGGCCACATTTTTCCAGTTCGGCCATTTTCACCTTAAATTTAGAATTCACTTAGAACTCTCACTTTTGTGAATAACTCTCTTTTCTCTCCTCGCTCTATTAAAGATAGACAGACAGAACGTGGTGGAGAGGATGCTCTGAAGCAGAATACAGCTGCTCATTCTATGATAATTAGTCCACGGTGTAAGTAAGACCCGGTGACGCACTATGTGGCTGGGGGGGTAAGATCCGGTGACGCACTATGTGGCTGGGGGGGTAAGATCCGGTGACGCACTATGTGGCTGGGGGGGTAAGATCCGGTGACGCACTATGTGGCTGGGGGGGTAAGATCCGGTGACGCACTATGTGGCTGGGGGGGTAAGATCCGGTGACGCACTATGTGGCTGGGGGGGTAAGATCCGGTGACGCACTATGTGGCTGGGGGGTAAGATCCGGTGACGCACTATGTGGCTGGGGGGTAAGATCCGGTGACGCACTATGTGGCTGGGGGGTAAGATCCGGTGACGCACTATGTGGCTGGGGGGTAAGATCCGGTGACGCACTATGTGGCTGGGGGGTAAGATCCGGTGACGCACTATGTGGCTGGGGGATAAGATCCGGTGACGCACTATGTGGCTGGGGGATAAGATCCGGTGACGCACTATGTGGCTGGGGGATAAGATCCGGTGACGCACTATGTGGCTGGGGGATAAGATCCGGTGACGCACTATGTGGCTGGGGGGGTAAGATCCGGTGACGCACTATGTGGCTGGGGGGGTAAGATCCGGTGACGCACTATGTGGCTGGGGGGGTAAGATCCGGTGACGCACTATGTGGCTGGGGGGGTAAGATCCGGTGACGCACTATGTGGCTGGGGGGGTAAGATCCGGTGACGCACTATGTGGCTGGGGGGGTAAGATCCGGTGACGCACTATGTGGCTGGGGGGGTAAGATCCGGTGACGCACTATGTGGCTGGGGGGGTAAGATCCGGTGACGCACTATGTGGCTGGGGGGGTAAGATCCGGTGACGCACTATGTGGCTGGGGGGGTAAGATCCGGCGACGCACTATGTGGCTGGGGGGTAAGATCCGGCGACGCACTATGTGGCTGGGGGGTAAGATCCGGCGACGCACTATGTGGCTGGGGGGTAAGATCCGGCGACGCACTATGTGGCTGGGGGGTAAGATCCGGCGACGCACTATGTGGCTGGGGGGTAAGATCCGGCGACGCACTATGTGGCTGGGGGGTAAGATCCGGCGACGCACTATGTGGCTGGGGGGTAAGATCCGGCGACGCACTATGTGGCTGGGGGGTAGGACCCGGCGACGCACTATGTGGCTGGGGGGGGGTAGGACCCGGCGACGCACTATGTGGCTGGGGGGTAGGACCCGGCGACGCACTATGTGGCTGGGGGGGGTAGGACCCGGCGACGCACTATGTGGCTGGGGGGGGGGGGGGGTAGGACCCGGCGACGCACTATGTGGCTGGGGGGGGGGGTAGGACCCGGCGACGCACTATGTGGCTGGGGGTAGGACCCGGCGACGCACTATGTGGCTGGGGGTAGGACCCGGCGACGCACTATTTGGCTGGGGGGTTAGGACCCGGCGACGCACTATGTGGCTGGGGGGGTTAGGACCCGGCGACGCACTATGTGGCTGGGGGGGTTAGGACCCGGCGACGCACTATGTGGCTGGGGGTAGGACCCGGCGACGCACTATGTGGCTGGGGGGGTAGGACCCGGCGACGCACTATGTGGCTGGGGGGGTAGGACCCGGCGACGCACTATGTGGCTGGGGGGTTAGGACCCGGCGACGCACTATGTGGCTGGGGGGGTAGGACCCGGCGACGCACTGTGGCTGGGGGGGTAGGACCCGGCGACGCACTATGTGGCTGGGGGGGGGTAGGACCCGGCGACGCACTATGTGGCTGGGGGGGTAGGACCCGGCGACGCACTGTGGCTGGGGGGGTAGGACCCGGCGACGCACTATGTGGCTGGGGGGGGGTAGGACCTGGCGACGCACTATGTGGCTGGGGGGGGGTAGGACCCGGCGACGCACTATGTGGCTGGGGGGGGGTAGGTCCCGGCGACGCACTATGTGGCTGGGGGGGGGTAGGACCCGGCGACGCACTATGTGGCTGGGGGGTAAGACCCGGCGACGCACTATGTGGCTGGGGGGGTAGGACCCGGCGACGCACTATGTGGCTGGGGGGGTAGGACCCGGCGACGCACTATGTGGCTGGGGGGGTAGGACCCGGCGACGCACTATGTGGCTGGGGGGGGGGTTAGGACCCGGCGACGCACTATGTGGCTGGGGGGGTAGGACCCGGTGACGCACTATGTGGCTGGGGGGGGGGGGTAGGACCCGGCGACGCACTATGTGGCTGGGGGGGTTAGGACCCGGCGACGCACTATGTGGCTGGGGGGGTAGGACCCGGCGACGCACTATGTGGCTGGGGGGGTAGGACCCGGTGACGCACTATGTGGCTGGGGGGGGGGGGGTAGGACCCGGCGACGCACTATGTGGCTGGGGGGGTTAGGACCCGGCGACGCACTATGTGGCTGGGGGGGTAGGACCCGGTGACGCACTATGTGGCTGGGGGGGGGTAGGACCCGGCGACGCACTATTTGGCTGGGGGGTAGGACCCGGCGACGCACTATGTGGCTGGGGGGGGGTAGGACCCGGCGACGCACTATGTGGCTGGGGGGTAGGACCCGGCGACGCACTATGTGGCTGGGGGGGGTAGGACCCGGCGACGCACTATGTGGCTGGGGGGGGGGGGGTAGGACCCGGCGACGCACTATGTGGCTGGGGGGGTTAGGACCCGGCGACGCACTATGTGGCTGGGGGGGTAGGACCCGGTGACGCACTATGTGGCTGGGGGGGGGTAGGACCCGGCGACGCACTATGTGGCTGGGGGATAAGATCCGGTGACGCACTATGTGGCTGGGGGATAAGATCCGGTGACTCACTATGTGGCTGGGGGATAAGATCCGGTGACGCACTATGTGGCTGGGGGATAAGATCCGGTGACGCACTATGTGGCTGGGGGGGTAAGATCCGGTGACGCACTATGTGGCTGGGGGGGTAAGATCCGGTGACGCACTATGTGGCTGGGGGGGTAAGATCCGGTGACGCACTATGTGGCTGGGGGGGTAAGATCCGGTGACGCACTATGTGGCTGGGGGGGTAAGATCCGGTGACGCACTATGTGGCTGGGGGGGTAAGATCCGGTGACGCACTATGTGGCTGGGGGGGTAAGATCCGGTGACGCACTATGTGGCTGGGGGGGTAAGATCCGGTGACGCACTATGTGGCTGGGGGGGTAAGATCCGGCGACGCACTATGTGGCTGGGGGGTAAGATCCGGCGACGCACTATGTGGCTGGGGGGTAAGATCCGGCGACGCACTATGTGGCTGGGGGGTAAGATCCGGCGACGCACTATGTGGCTGGGGGGTAAGATCCGGCGACGCACTATGTGGCTGGGGGGTAAGATCCGGCGACGCACTATGTGGCTGGGGGGTAAGATCCGGCGACGCACTATGTGGCTGGGGGGTAAGATCCGGCGACGCACTATGTGGCTGGGGGGTAAGATCCGGCGACGCACTATGTGGCTGGGGGGTAAGACCCGGCGACGCACTATTTGGCTGGAGGTAAGACCCGGCGACGCACTATGTGGCTGGGGGGTAAGACCCGGCGACGCACTATGTGGCTGGGGGGGGGTAGGACCCGGCGACGCACTATGTGGCTGGGGGGTAGGACCCGGCGACGCACTATGTGGCTGGGGGGGGTAGGACCCGGCGACGCACTATGTGGCTGGGGGGGGGGGGGGTAGGACCCGGCGACGCACTATGTGGCTGGGGGGGGGGGTAGGACCCGGCGACGCACTATGTGGCTGGGGGTAGGACCCGGCGACGCACTATGTGGCTGGGGGTAGGACCCGGCGACGCACTATTTGGCTGGGGGGTTAGGACCCGGCGACGCACTATGTGGCTGGGGGGGTTAGGACCCGGCGACGCACTATGTGGCTGGGGGGGTTAGGACCCGGCGACGCACTATGTGGCTGGGGGTAGGACCCGGCGACGCACTATGTGGCTGGGGGGGTAGGACCCGGCGACGCACTATGTGGCTGGGGGGGTAGGACCCGGCGACGCACTATGTGGCTGGGGGGTTAGGACCCGGCGACGCACTATGTGGCTGGGGGGGTAGGACCCGGCGACGCACTGTGGCTGGGGGGGTAGGACCCGGCGACGCACTATGTGGCTGGGGGGGGGTAGGACCCGGCGACGCACTATGTGGCTGGGGGGGTAGGACCCGGCGACGCACTGTGGCTGGGGGGGTAGGACCCGGCGACGCACTATGTGGCTGGGGGGGTTAGGACCCGGCGACGCACTATGTGGCTGGGGGGGTAGGACCCGGCGACGCACTATGTGGCTGGGGGGTTAGGACCCGGCGACGCACTATGTGGCTGGGGGGGTTAGGACCCGGCGACGCACTATGTGGCTGGGGGGGTAGGACCCGGTGACGCACTATGTGGCTGGGGGGGGTAGGACCCGGCGACGCACTATTTGGCTGGGGGGTAGGACCCGGCGACGCACTATGTGGCTGGGGGGGTAGGACCCGGCGACGCACTATGTGGCTGGGGGGGTAGGACCCGGCGACGCACTATGTGGCTGGGGGGTTAGGACCCGGCGACGCACTATGTGGCTGGGGGGGTAGGACCCGGTGACGCACTATGTGGCTGGGGGGGGTAGGACCCGGCGACGCACTATGTGGCTTGGGGATAAGATCCGGTGACGCACTATGTGGCTGGGGGATAAGATCCGGTGACTCACTATGTGGCTGGGGGATAAGATCCGGTGACGCACTATGTGGCTGGGGGGGGGGTAGGACCCGGCGACGCACTATTTGGCTGGGGGGTAGGACCCGGCGACGCACTATGTGGCTGGGGGGGGGGTAGGACCCGGCGACGCACTATGTGGCTGGGGGGTAGGACCCGGCGACGCACTATGTGGCTGGGGGGGGTAGGACCCGGCGACGCACTATGTGGCTGGGGGGGGGGGGGTAGGACCCGGCGACGCACTATGTGGCTGGGGGGGTTAGGACCCGGCGACGCACTATGTGGCTGGGGGGGTAGGACCCGGTGACGCACTATGTGGCTGGGGGGGGTAGGACCCGGCGACGCACTATGTGGCTGGGGGATAAGATCCGGTGACGCACTATGTGGCTGGGGGATAAGATCCGGTGACTCACTATGTGGCTGGGGGATAAGATCCGGTGACGCACTATGTGGCTGGGGGATAAGATCCGGTGACGCACTATGTGGCTGGGGGGGTAAGATCCGGTGACGCACTATGTGGCTGGGGGGGTAAGATCCGGTGACGCACTATGTGGCTGGGGGGGTAAGATCCGGTGACGCACTATGTGGCTGGGGGGGTAAGATCCGGTGACGCACTATGTGGCTGGGGGGGTAAGATCCGGTGACGCACTATGTGGCTGGGGGGGTAAGATCCGGTGACGCACTATGTGGCTGGGGGGGTAAGATCCGGTGACGCACTATGTGGCTGGGGGGGTAAGATCCGGTGACGCACTATGTGGCTGGGGGGGTAAGATCCGGTGACGCACTATGTGGCTGGGGGGGTAAGATCCGGCGACGCACTATGTGGCTGGGGGGGTAAGATCCGGCGACGCACTATGTGGCTGGGGGGTAAGATCCGGCGACGCACTATGTGGCTGGGGGGTAAGATCCGGCGACGCACTATGTGGCTGGGGGGTAAGATCCGGCGACGCACTATGTGGCTGGGGGGTAAGATCCGGCGACGCACTATGTGGCTGGGGGGTAAGATCCGGCGACGCACTATGTGGCTGGGGGGTAAGATCCGGCGACGCACTATGTGGCTGGGGGGTAAGATCCGGCGACGCACTATGTGGCTGGGGGGTAAGATCCGGCGACGCACTATGTGGCTGGGGGGTAAGACCCGGCGACGCACTATTTGGCTGGAGGTAAGACCCGGCGACGCACTATGTGGCTGGGGGGTAAGACCCGGCGACGCACTATGTGGCTGGGGGGGGGTAGGACCCGGCGACGCACTATGTGGCTGGGGGGTAGGACCCGGCGACGCACTATGTGGCTGGGGGGGGTAGGACCCGGCGACGCACTATGTGGCTGGGGGGGGGGGTAGGACCCGGCGACGCACTATGTGGCTGGGGGTAGGACCCGGCGACGCACTATGTGGCTGGGGGTAGGACCCGGCGACGCACTATTTGGCTGGGGGGTTAGGACCCGGCGACGCACTATGTGGCTGGGGGGGTTAGGACCCGGCGACGCACTATGTGGCTGGGGGGGTTAGGACCCGGCGACGCACTATGTGGCTGGGGGTAGGACCCGGCGACGCACTATGTGGCTGGGGGGGTAGGACCCGGCGACGCACTATGTGGCTGGGGGGGTAGGACCCGGCGACGCACTATGTGGCTGGGGGGTTAGGACCCGGCGACGCACTATGTGGCTGGGGGGGTAGGACCCGGCGACGCACTGTGGCTGGGGGGGTAGGACCCGGCGACGCACTATGTGGCTGGGGGGGGGTAGGACCCGGCGACGCACTATGTGGCTGGGGGGGTAGGACCCGGCGACGCACTGTGGCTGGGGGGGTAGGACCCGGCGACGCACTATGTGGCTGGGGGGGTAGGACCCGGCGACGCACTATGTGGCTGGGGGGGTAGGACCCGGCGACGCACTATGTGGCTGGGGGGTTAGGACCCGGCGACGCACTATGTGGCTGGGGGGGTTAGGACCCGGCGACGCACTATGTGGCTGGGGGGGTAGGACCCGGTGACGCACTATGTGGCTGGGGGGGGGGTAGGACCCGGCGACGCACTATTTGGCTGGGGGGTAGGACCCGGCGACGCACTATGTGGCTGGGGGGGGGGTAGGACCCGGCGACGCACTATGTGGCTGGGGGGTAGGACCCGGCGACGCACTATGTGGCTGGGGGGGGGTAGGACCCGGCGACGCACTATGTGGCTGGGGGGGGGGGGGTAGGACCCGGCGACGCACTATGTGGCTGGGGGGGTTAGGACCCGGCGACGCACTATGTGGCTGGGGGGGTAGGACCCGGTGACGCACTATGTGGCTGGGGGGGGGTAGGACCCGGCGACGCACTATGTGGCTGGGGGATAAGATCCGGTGACGCACTATGTGGCTGGGGGATAAGATCCGGTGACTCACTATGTGGCTGGGGGATAAGATCCGGTGACGCACTATGTGGCTGGGGGATAAGATCCGGTGACGCACTATGTGGCTGGGGGGGTAAGATCCGGTGACGCACTATGTGGCTGGGGGGGTAAGATCCGGTGACGCACTATGTGGCTGGGGGGATAAGATCCGGTGACGCACTATGTGGCTGGGGGATAAGATCCGGTGACGCACTATGTGGCTGGGGGGGTAAGATCCGGTGACGCACTATGTGGCTGGGGGGGTAAGATCCGGTGACGCACTATGTGGCTGGGGGGGTAAGATCCGGTGACGCACTATGTGGCTGGGGGGGTAAGATCCGGTGACGCACTATGTGGCTGGGGGGGTAAGATCCGGTGACGCACTATGTGGCTGGGGGGGTAAGATCCGGTGACGCACTATGTGGCTGGGGGGTAAGATCCGGTGACGCACTATGTGGCTGGGGGGTAAGATCCGGCGACGCACTATGTGGCTGGGGGGTAAGATCCGGCGACGCACTATGTGGCTGGGGGGTAAGATCCGGCGACGCACTATGTGGCTGGGGGGTAAGATCCGGCGACGCACTATGTGGCTGGGGGGTAAGATCCGGCGACGCACTATGTGGCTGGGGGGTAAGATCCGGCGACGCACTATGTGGCTGGGGGGTAAGATCCGGCGACGCACTATGTGGCTGGGGGGTAAGATCCGGCGACGCACTATGTGGCTGGGGGGTAAGATCCGGCGACGCACTATGTGGCTGGGGGGTAAGACCCGGCGACGCACTATTTGGCTGGAGGTAAGACCCGGCGACGCACTATGTGGCTGGGGGGTAAGACCCGGCGACGCACTATGTGGCTGGGGGGGGGTAGGACCCGGCGACGCACTATGTGGCTGGGGGGTAGGACCCGGCGACGCACTATGTGGCTGGGGGGGGTAGGACCCGGCGACGCACTATGTGGCTGGGGGGGGGGGGGGTAGGACCCGGCGACGCACTATGTGGCTGGGGGGGGGGTAGGACCCGGCGACGCACTATGTGGCTGGGGGTAGGACCCGGCGACGCACTATGTGGCTGGGGGTAGGACCCGGCGACGCACTATTTGGCTGGGGGGTTAGGACCCGGCGACGCACTATGTGGCTGGGGGGGTTAGGACCCGGCGACGCACTATGTGGCTGGGGGGGTTAGGACCCGGCGACGCACTATGTGGCTGGGGGTAGGACCCGGCGACGCACTATGTGGCTGGGGGGGTAGGACCCGGCGACGCACTATGTGGCTGGGGGGGTAGGACCCGGCGACGCACTATGTGGCTGGGGGGTTAGGACCCGGCGACGCACTGTGGCTGGGGGGGTAGGACCCGGCGACGCACTGTGGCTGGGGGGGTAGGACCCGGCGACGCACTATGTGGCTGGGGGGGGGTAGGACCCGGCGACGCACTATGTGGCTGGGGGGGTAGGACCCGGCGACGCACTGTGGCTGGGGGGGTAGGACCCGGCGACGCACTATGTGGCTGGGGGGGTAGGACCCGGCGACGCACTATGTGGCTGGGGGGGTAGGACCCGGCGACGCACTATGTGGCTGGGGGGTTAGGACCCGGCGACGCACTATGTGGCTGGGGGGGTTAGGACCCGGCGACGCACTATGTGGCTGGGGGGGTAGGACCCGGTGACGCACTATGTGGCTGGGGGGGGGGTAGGACCCGGCGACGCACTATTTGGCTGGGGGGTAGGACCCGGCGACGCACTATGTGGCTGGGGGGGGGGTAGGACCCGGCGACGCACTATGTGGCTGGGGGGTAGGACCCGGCGACGCACTATGTGGCTGGGGGGGGTAGGACCCGGCGACGCACTATGTGGCTGGGGGGGGGGGGGTAGGACCCGGCGACGCACTATGTGGCTGGGGGGGTTAGGACCCGGCGACGCACTATGTGGCTGGGGGGGTAGGACCCGGTGACGCACTATGTGGCTGGGGGGGGGTAGGACCCGGCGACGCACTATGTGGCTGGGGGATAAGATCCGGTGACGCACTATGTGGCTGGGGGATAAGATCCGGTGACTCACTATGTGGCTGGGGGATAAGATCCGGTGACGCACTATGTGGCTGGGGGATAAGATCCGGTGACGCACTATGTGGCTGGGGGGGTAAGATCCGGTGACGCACTATGTGGCTGGGGGGGTAAGATCCGGTGACGCACTATGTGGCTGGGGGGGTAAGATCCGGTGACGCACTATGTGGCTGGGGGGGTAAGATCCGGTGACGCACTATGTGGCTGGGGGGGTAAGATCCGGTGACGCACTATGTGGCTGGGGGGGTAAGATCCGGTGACGCACTATGTGGCTGGGGGGGTAAGATCCGGTGACGCACTATGTGGCTGGGGGGGTAAGATCCGGTGACGCACTATGTGGCTGGGGGGGTAAGATCCGGTGACGCACTATGTGGCTGGGGGGGTAAGATCCGGCGACGCACTATGTGGCTGGGGGGGTAAGATCCGGCGACGCACTATGTGGCTGGGGGGTAAGATCCGGCGACGCACTATGTGGCTGGGGGGTAAGATCCGGCGACGCACTATGTGGCTGGGGGGTAAGATCCGGCGACGCACTATGTGGCTGGGGGGTAAGATCCGGCGACGCACTATGTGGCTGGGGGGTAAGATCCGGCGACGCACTATGTGGCTGGGGGGTAAGATCCGGCGACGCACTATGTGGCTGGGGGGTAAGATCCGGCGACGCACTATGTGGCTGGGGGGTAAGACCCGGCGACGCACTATTTGGCTGGAGGTAAGACCCGGCGACGCACTATGTGGCTGGGGGGTAAGACCCGGCGACGCACTATGTGGCTGGGGGGGGGTAGGACCCGGCGACGCACTATGTGGCTGGGGGGTAGGACCCGGCGACGCACTATGTGGCTGGGGGGGGTAGGACCCGGCGACGCACTATGTGGCTGGGGGGGGGGGGGGGTAGGACCCGGCGACGCACTATGTGGCTGGGGGGGGGGTAGGACCCGGCGACGCACTATGTGGCTGGGGGTAGGACCCGGCGACGCACTATGTGGCTGGGGGTAGGACCCGGCGACGCACTATTTGGCTGGGGGGTTAGGACCCGGCGACGCACTATGTGGCTGGGGGGGTTAGGACCCGGCGACGCACTATGTGGCTGGGGGGGTTAGGACCCGGCGACGCACTATGTGGCTGGGGGTAGGACCCGGCGACGCACTATGTGGCTGGGGGGGTAGGACCCGGCGACGCACTATGTGGCTGGGGGGGTAGGACCCGGCGACGCACTATGTGGCTGGGGGGTTAGGACCCGGCGACGCACTATGTGGCTGGGGGGGTAGGACCCGGCGACGCACTGTGGCTGGGGGGGTAGGACCCGGCGACGCACTATGTGGCTGGGGGGGGGTAGGACCCGGCGACGCACTATGTGGCTGGGGGGGTAGGACCCGGCGACGCACTGTGGCTGGGGGGGTAGGACCCGGCGACGCACTATGTGGCTGGGGGGGTTAGGACCCGGCGACGCACTATGTGGCTGGGGGGGTTAGGACCCGGCGACGCACTATGTGGCTGGGGGGGTAGGACCCGGTGACGCACTATGTGGCTGGGGGGGGGTAGGACCCGGCGACGCACTATGTGGCTGGGGGGGTTAGGACCCGGCGACGCACTATGTGGCTGGGGGGGTAGGACCCGGCGACGCACTATGTGGCTGGGGGGGTTAGGACCCGGCGACGCACTATGTGGCTGGGGGGGGTTAGGACCCGGCGACGCACTATGTGGCTGGGGGGTAGGACCCGGTGACGCACTATGTGGCTGGGGGGGGGGTAGGACCCGGCGACGCACTATGTGGCTGGGGGGGTAGGACCCGGCGACGCACTATGTGGCTGGGGGGTTAGGACCCGGCGACGCACTATGTGGCTGGGGGGGTTAGGACCCGGCGACGCACTATGTGGCTGGGGGGGTAGGACCCGGTGACGCACTATGTGGCTGGGGGGGGGTAGGACCCGGCGACGCACTATTTGGCTGGGGGGTAGGACCCGGCGACGCACTATGTGGCTGGGGGGGGGGTAGGACCCGGCGACGCACTATGTGGCTGGGGGGTAGGACCCGGCGACGCACTATGTGGCTGGGGGGGGTAGGACCCGGCGACGCACTATGTGGCTGGGGGGGGGGGGTAGGACCCGGCGACGCACTATGTGGCTGGGGGGGTTAGGACCCGGCGACGCACTATGTGGCTGGGGGGGTAGGACCCGGTGACGCACTATGTGGCTGGGGGGGGGTAGGACCCGGCGACGCACTATGTGGCTGGGGGATAAGATCCGGTGACGCACTATGTGGCTGGGGGATAAGATCCGGTGACTCACTATGTGGCTGGGGGATAAGATCCGGTGACGCACTATGTGGCTGGGGGATAAGATCCGGTGACGCACTATGTGGCTGGGGGGGTAAGATCCGGTGACGCACTATGTGGCTGGGGGGGTAAGATCCGGTGACGCACTATGTGGCTGGGGGGGTAAGATCCGGTGACGCACTATGTGGCTGGGGGGGTAAGATCCGGTGACGCACTATGTGGCTGGGGGGGTAAGATCCGGTGACGCACTATGTGGCTGGGGGGGTAAGATCCGGTGACGCACTATGTGGCTGGGGGGGTAAGATCCGGTGACGCACTATGTGGCTGGGGGGGTAAGATCCGGTGACGCACTATGTGGCTGGGGGGGTAAGATCCGGTGACGCACTATGTGGCTGGGGGGGTAAGATCCGGTGACGCACTATGTGGCTGGGGGGGTAAGATCCGGCGACGCACTATGTGGCTGGGGGGGTAAGATCCGGCGACGCACTATGTGGCTGGGGGGGTAAGATCCGGCGACGCACTATGTGGCTGGGGGGTAAGATCCGGCGACGCACTATGTGGCTGGGGGGTAAGATCCGGCGACGCACTATGTGGCTGGGGGGTAAGATCCGGCGACGCACTATGTGGCTGGGGGGTAAGATCCGGCGACGCACTATGTGGCTGGGGGGTAAGATCCGGCGACGCACTATGTGGCTGGGGGGTAAGATCCGGCGACGCACTATGTGGCTGGGGGGTAAGATCCGGCGACGCACTATGTGGCTGGGGGGTAAGACCCGGCGACGCACTATTTGGCTGGAGGTAAGACCCGGCGACGCACTATGTGGCTGGGGGGTAAGACCCGGCGACGCACTATGTGGCTGGGGGGGGTAGGACCCGGCGACGCACTATGTGGCTGGGGGGTAGGACCCGGCGACGCACTATGTGGCTGGGGGGGGTAGGACCCGGCGACGCACTATGTGGCTGGGGGGGGGGGGGGTAGGACCCGGCGACGCACTATGTGGCTGGGGGGGGGGGTAGGACCCGGCGACGCACTATGTGGCTGGGGGTAGGACCCGGCGACGCACTATGTGGCTGGGGGTAGGACCCGGCGACGCACTATTTGGCTGGGGGGTTAGGACCCGGCGACGCACTATGTGGCTGGGGGGGTTAGGACCCGGCGACGCACTATGTGGCTGGGGGGGTTAGGACCCGGCGACGCACTATGTGGCTGGGGGTAGGACCCGGCGACGCACTATGTGGCTGGGGGGTTAGGACCCGGCGACGCACTATGTGGCTGGGGGGGTAGGACCCGGCGACGCACTGTGGCTGGGGGGGTAGGACCCGGCGACGCACTATGTGGCTGGGGGGGGGTAGGACCCGGCGACGCACTATGTGGCTGGGGGGGTAGGACCCGGCGACGCACTGTGGCTGGGGGGGTAGGACCCGGCGACGCACTATGTGGCTGGGGGGGGGTAGGACCTGGCGACGCACTATGTGGCTGGGGGGGGGTAGGACCCGGCGACGCACTATGTGGCTGGGGGGGGGTAGGTCCCGGCGACGCACTATGTGGCTGGGGGGGGGTAGGACCCGGCGACGCACTATGTGGCTGGGGGGTAAGACCCGGCGACGCACTATGTGGCTGGGGGGGTAGGACCCGGCGACGCACTATGTGGCTGGGGGGGTAGGACCCGGCGACGCACTATGTGGCTGGGGGGGTAGGACCCGGCGACGCACTATGTGGCTGGGGGGGGGGTTAGGACCCGGCGACGCACTATGTGGCTGGGGGGGTAGGACCCGGTGACGCACTATGTGGCTGGGGGGGGGGGGTAGGACCCGGCGACGCACTATGTGGCTGGGGGGGTTAGGACCCGGCGACGCACTATGTGGCTGGGGGGGTAGGACCCGGCGACGCACTATGTGGCTGGGGGGGTAGGACCCGGTGACGCACTATGTGGCTGGGGGGGGGGGGTAGGACCCGGCGACGCACTATGTGGCTGGGGGGGTTAGGACCCGGCGACGCACTATGTGGCTGGGGGGGTAGGACCCGGCGACGCACTATGTGGCTGGGGGGGTTAGGACCCGGCGACGCACTATGTGGCTGGGGGGGGTTAGGACCCGGCGACGCACTATGTGGCTGGGGGGGTAGGACCCGGTGACGCACTATGTGGCTGGGGGGGGGGTAGGACCCGGCGACGCACTATGTGGCTGGGGGGGTAGGACCCGGCGACGCACTATGTGGCTGGGGGGTTAGGACCCGGCGACGCACTATGTGGCTGGGGGGGTTAGGACCCGGCGACGCACTATGTGGCTGGGGGGGTAGGACCCGGTGACGCACTATGTGGCTGGGGGGGGGGTAGGACCCGGCGACGCACTATTTGGCTGGGGGGTAGGACCCGGCGACGCACTATGTGGCTGGGGGGGGGGTAGGACCCGGCGACGCACTATGTGGCTGGGGGGTAGGACCCGGCGACGCACTATGTGGCTGGGGGGGGTAGGACCCGGCGACGCACTATGTGGCTGGGGGGGGGGGGGTAGGACCCGGCGACGCACTATGTGGCTGGGGGGGTTAGGACCCGGCGACGCACTATGTGGCTGGGGGGGTAGGACCCGGTGACGCACTATGTGGCTGGGGGGGGGTAGGACCCGGCGACGCACTATGTGGCTGGGGGGGTTAGGACCCGGCGACGCACTATGTGGCTGGGGGGGTAGGACCCGGCGACGCACTATGTGGCTGGGGGGGGGGTAGGACCCGGCGACGCACTATTTGGCTGGGGGGTAGGACCCGGCGACGCACTATGTGGCTGGGGGGGTAGGACCCGGCGACGCACTATGTGGCTGGGGGGGTAGGACCCGGCGACGCACTATGTGGCTGGGGGGGATAGGACCCGGCGACGCACTATGTGGCTGGGGGTAGGACCCGGCGACGCACTATGTGGCTGGGGGGGTAGGACCCGGCGACGCACTGTGGCTGGCTGTGTAGGTTTAATCCTTCCTCCCTCTGGTAGATGCTATATTTGGTGACCGGGTACGTGTGTTGGAAATGTTTCCATTTGAAGCCCGTGGTGTCTCCATTATTTGCATTGCCGCAGACCCAGCAGACGACATCTGCATGAATATTTCAAGAATGCCATGGCTTGTTCACTGAGCCGCTACGGAGAGCCCATAAAACCTCTGCCAAATGTGGGGCGTCATGCCAAGCAACACAAAGTATCAAGCGCTTATTTGTTCCCTGTGTAAATGGGAAGGGGGGGCAGGAAACTTGCCCATGTGGGGGTTTATTCTCTAAACGTTTAAATGAAAATAGCCATGCTTCCGAAATTCTATTCTCTATATTTTAGCCTGCGGTTGCTGGGCATTTAAAGGATATATTTTGGTTTTGGCCCAAATAACCACATTGTGAAAAGTAACATTTAAATACCCCAAGATGAACGGGCATCAGACAGTTCCCCACGTCCAGATAATCTCCAAGAAGGCAGCTTCCAATAAGATTATTATAAAGACTTTAGATATTAGACACTTATTATAACTGGGCGTTGGAGACCAATTCTATAGAATACACAGACATATACCACTAGATGGGGGTGCTGCTCCCTGTATTGTAACAAAGTTTGCTGAGTTTGGACGGGCCCACCTGTGTTACACTGTCACTAGTTCTGTCCAGTGGCGACTCTCTCATTATTGCAGGTTTCTGCATTAATTGGTATTGATTGCTCATTCATTTTGTAGCACTGTGATTTCCTGGAATTGTTAGTCTGTATTGTAGACACCTGGTCTGCACGAGTCACCTGGCTGGTTCTGTAAAGCACAGATTGGATCTTACCCTTTTCTCACGCTGGTCTCTCTTACTCCAGGTTCCACACGCCTTGATGGGAGACAGCTGTGTAGCACCTGAGGGGCTTCCTCGGTGTAGCCCATGGACGTCACAAGGCAGAGGGTTGAACCTTTTTTCATGTAAAGATTGGATTTTATTTTTGTTATGATTTATTTATTTTGAGTATCAAAGCAAAGTACATTCTCAGATCCATTCTTAGTAGATCTGCATTTGGTGAGAGACCACGCTAAGCATGCCTTATACCTGGTATAATGTGAGCTTTATTGAATTCTCTGATTCATTAATAGATAGATAGACACCAGGTTCCGACTGTCTCATCCTTTACAGCCATGCCGGCTCTCCAAGGCCTTCACCTTCCTGGAAAATAACAGAGAGTTTGTTGGAATCTGGGATTTACAAACATGACTTCTTTTGATCTAAGGAATAAGATGTCTTTCTCTCTTATTTCCCAGTATCCGGATTCAAGAATTCCACTAGTCCGGATCCCACTGCTCCGCAGGGCATTACCCGGAAAATGTCATGGGGCCGATTTTCATTTTATCAGATTTTAACCACACGACCTCTCAACGTATTTTAACCACAACCACTTTATTCCAACGCCACTAGGTACCACAGTAATCCCACTGGATAAGCTTTGCAAAATGTTTAAATATATATCAACATATTATCATATTTTTGAGAATATTAAATCGAGGATTTCGTGACGGCCTGGATAAGACTGTAACTGTCATTATGCGCCTGCATAGGGGCATGTTGTCAACCAAACGGACTGTTCTGAAAAACAATTTACATTTTCTTCTCATTTTCTTATTTGGTAGCTATTAGTTGGTGAATGTGTTTTTTACTTTTTTTTTTTTTTTTTATAAAAAGTTCTGTTTACAAGAACTTTAACAATCGTTCTGTTTTTATTTGGGGTTATTCAATAAAGTGTAAAATATCGGCAATTCCTAGTGAATTTTAAAATTTCTGTTTAGTTTGGCTATTTTGACTTACATTTATAATGTTTACTTTGAGTTTCCAACAATTCACACCTGAGTGAGTAGCCCTGTTTTTCCCCTTCCCCACCTGTCCTTTTTTTACCAATAACAATGTTGATTATTTAGTAAAAGGGTGACAGTGGCAAACATTGCGGCGTCAGGGATTGTGCTTTAAGGAATGTGTCCAAACACTGTCATAATTATAACCATCCGCGGAACAGGAAGTTAGTTAACTCCACCTTTTTCCGTCCGTTACATGAATTCTTGCTGCAGTGAGACGGACATCCTTTTTACTCTGTTTTCACCAGGAATTGCAATGTCAAGTTCAATCCCAGCGATATTGGTAGCAGCTGTTAGAAATGTCCCGAGGTCGTCGTTTGTCCTTACTAGAGAGATTAGCGTTGACTCCGAACAAATCCGTTACCTTCAACTGTTTATTTGTGGTCCAAACAAATGATATATTTCTCACAGTCTGTTTCAATAAAATAAATAGAAAAAGTCAACAAACGAAAACATGATCTCTCATTTGTGTGCACGAAAGTCTGGCTTTTTAGTGTTTCTTCTATTTACTAAAGCGAGAATTTCAAATCCTAGGCCAAAAAAGCTGATCTGGGAACATGGCCGACTTAGCGAGTTTTTCAAATTCATTTTTTTGTTTTTGAAGTTTGGAATTTGCTGGGAGTCATCAACGAAACAACAAATTGTAGAGAACCAAAATCTGATTTGCATGGTTTGAAATAGCCAGGCTGTGCCGAATGTCTCCGTACTGGGCTGTTAGACAACATTTTCGCAATTCTGATTTTATTTCGCTGCATTTTGGAGTTTAGTGAATATTCCGGTCTGTGATGAACTCATACTGTGGAACGGACCAGGGAAATTTTAGAAGCTATTGTTCTAGTATTTTCAAAAGTTGCAACTGTTCAATCAGGGCTCCACAAGTCTTAGTTTAGTGAGTTACTAATGGCGTGACAGGGTGCATCCCGTGCTGGCCGGCCCTCATTGGACCACTCTCTTATGAACTGAATTCTATGCGTTCAGTCAAATGGAAGCTATAGGCTTAGATTACAAAATTGGGTTAAAAAACATTTTTTCACTTACCTGAATCCAGCGCTGATGTCCCTTGGCGCTGTGTCAGGCTCCCCCTTCACTCCTCCTTCTGTGACATCGGAGACCTAATGCGCATGTGGGGTGATCGCAGTAGGACAACCCATAGGAAAGCATTGATTCAGTACTTTCCTGTGCGTTTGTTGTTTTTTTTTTTTTTTGTTAAGCGGACGCTGGATGCCCTCATGCATAGCGTGAGGACTTCAGGCGACCAAAAGTCCAATAAGGACCCGGAAGCGCCTCTAGCGTCTTGTAGACACCAACCAGAGGTGGAGTTAAATTTGCAATGTAATTATTACAGTTTTTTAATAACTGCGATACTTAAAATTGCAGGGTTAAACTGACAGGGACACTCCACCACGACCAATTCACTGAGCTGAAGTAGTCTGGGTGCCTATAGTGTCCCTTTAACACAGCACAATCTGGAGATACTTGGTCTCTGGGTTTATTGGGGACATGATTTAGGCAAGCAGGACATCATTTAAATGAACCTGGGATGGTTGGAATTTAAGTCTCATTTGTTAATTCGCTGTTCAGTGAATAAAACCCAGTTTGACCTGGTTTTCCATTTGCACAGTTTAAATGGCTGACGAGGTGAGTACAGAGCTCTGTGTGTACGTCACTCAGCAGCCAGAGAACCATCTGTCTATCTCACACTGGGATGTTTGAAGTATCGAATGGAGACGATGTAAAAAGGAAACGCCAGCTAAGCATAGCTTCCCTCTATTAATGCATGTTATAGTGTTACCCACGGCATGTATACGTTCTACTCGGCGTGCATAATAACCGTAGAAAAGATTATACAGCACCCTGTCTCTATCATTAATCAATTTGTTTTGTCAGCTGCAGTGTGTCTGTTGGGATGAGTTGTGCCACAATATGTTTAAATATAAAGGGACGTAAACCATTCACCCTGCGTATATTTGTATTAATACAGGAGTTAAATTTCAACAAGAGGAAAGTTTTACCCACACTCGCCCTCCGTATACAGCGGGCTGGGGGCAGAGCCATGATTCTGGACATTAAAGGACCACTATAGTGCCAGGAAAACATACTCGTTTTCCTGGCACTATAGTGCCCTGGGGGTGCCCCCACCCTCATGGCCCCCTCCCGCAGGGCTGAAGTTGGAGGAAGGGGGTTAAACACTTACCTTTCTCCAGTGCCGGGCTCCCTCGGCGCTGGGGACTCTCCTTCTCCTTTGGACATCATCGGCTGAATGCGCATGTGCAGCAAGAGCCGCGCGCGCATTCAGCCAGTCTCATAGGAAAGCATTCTCAATGCTTTCCCATGGACGCTGGTGTCTTCTCACTGTGAAAATCACAGTGAGAAACGCGGAAGCGCCTCTAGCGGCTGTCAATGAGACAGCCATTAGAGGCTGGATTAACCCTAATGTAAACATAGCAGTTTCTCTGAAACTGCTATGTTTACAGCAGGCAGTGTAATCCGAGATGGACCTGGCACCCAGACCACTTCATTGAGCTGAAGTGGTCTGGGTGCCTATAGTGGTCCTTTAAGTGCCCCACTCATACACCCATCTTCTGGCGGGTGAGATGGGTGCTACCTCCAATCCTTTATAAACCATCAATAGAGCACTCTCATTCCTTCCCACCTGACATAGACCTCAAATTATTAAACGTTCTAATGATTTAATATTGATGGAAAAATTCACATAGACTAATAATTTCTGTAGACAAATCATTTGACAACTTATCTTCGTGTTAAATCATCTGAAAAGCTTATTACTTCAAGTACTTAGTGCTGTTCATTTAACACCAAATTGTAGATAATCGAATTACAGAATTTAATGTAAAAAGTGCTGTTTCTTAAAAATGTCCCAACTCCTTTACAGGGACAGCTCGCCTGTTTTTGCGACATTCGTATGGTTCAGTGTTTAGTGAATAAACCCTCCTATACATTGCAGTTTGAGTAAATAGAATGGATTATGGATTGTGACCACTTACCTCTTACTAAACAGATAACCTTCTATTAAAAGTAGAATGCGAGAAGGTGATAATAGTGCCAGGGCTGTCCATTCATCACGGTCAGTTCAATCCCAAACAATCTGCTATTGGCGATGCCAGGCCCCTTCCCATAGGGCGCAACCCAGCCCTTCTTTATAATATAAAATTCCATGTCCCTGTGTGTGTGTGTGTGTGTCTCTCTCTCTCTCTCCCCTCCCCCCCATTTAAGAAACTTAGGTTACCAGCTGGTTGCTTGTGTAGCCATCACACATACTTTATTTGCGTTATAATACAGCACTACAGAATCTGATAGCGCTATATAAATAATAATACAAACTTATATATTTTAATATAAGAATTATTTGGACTTTTCATCTTGTGAAATTCCTAAAATAATGAATTCCCATCCCAGGTTAAATTAGGTGCCAGTTTGAATGGGCTAGGCTCTTATTAATGGTGACTTTGAATCAATTTACAGGTGATTTTGCTAGATTAGGAACTGGTAAATTCGGTGGATTTGTTCCTATTATTTCAAAGTTTGGACAGTAATGGCGATGATCAGTTGGATGCGACGCCATGTTCTCTCTTCTATTTAACGCGGTTTGGAGAGAAGCACAGACCTTTCGCCCAGACACCTAGGGATGACCTTATAGGCCTGCTCCAGGACAGGTAAGTACCAGTTACAGGATGCAGACAAGGGGTACCAGACCTGGGAAGGAACCCTGGGCGCTAGGAGGTAGAAGGTAGCTGGAGGGTGGGACTGGAAGACTGGATACAATGACCGAGTTAGTAGGTGGAAAAATAAATGGCAAAGGGGACAATTCTGGGAGCAGAGGAGAGCGAATGGGGGTAAAACGATCCTCTTTCCATATTTTTGTCCCACCATTTGGCTGAGTTACCTTTTATCTGTTTATTACGTTGTTTGTGGCCCTGGAAGTGTGTTTTTATGTTCTGTTTGCATTTACCCAACCCGTAGCACTATATGTCCTGTATCCTCACTCACACGGCGCGATAATAACTCCCAGCCAGCATCCACTGGGTTAAATTATTAGTTGCACTAAAAATGGATGCTGAGCCCAGCTGTTGAAAATGCATGAAATAGCTCACATAACGCAGGATTAAAAAATGTAAGAAGATGCCTCGAGATCTGTGGATCACTTTTTCTGTGTGTGTGTTTTATATTTATTTGTAAAGTGGGTCTTGCTAATCCTTCTCACATGTTTGGGACTGTTTTATTTTCAGGAAAGTTTATTCCTTCGTTAAAATAAATTTTATAAAGCCTAAAAAACTTTGCATAATGCTGAATAAAAATAATTATGAAAAAAGGAGACAGAAATAACACGGTTATTCAATAAAGTGTTAAATGTTGGGAATATAAATCGAATGTTAGGTGAATTTCACATTCAATGTAACTTGGGCTAGTGAGTGGTGCAGTGGGCTAGTGATAACGAATGACCATAATGAATGTATTTGCTTTGTGGTTTCAGAATGACTGGGCTTGTTAAATTGTTGTAGTTGTTTTCTCACACTGCGCACGTATTTTCCGAGGTTTGCTGTCTCATCCCACGACTTCCCGTGGTTCCATGTGGCACAGCCACGTTGGATGTACGCTAGAGGAGCCAAGGGGAGCTTGTAGCTCACGGATTACTCTGTGTGGGGAGAATTTAAACAAGAATAAGGAGTTTACCCCGTAAAAAAAAGTATTCTATGAGAGGATGGAAGCAAAAGTTTAAATAATAATTTCACCTTGGTGTAGTTGTAGATTGGGTGAAGATTTTGCAAGACACGTGTTAACTTACTCCAACTGATTATTTAGAATAAACCTCATTAAACCCTATGAAATCCCTGGTTATGGGTGCTATACTGACTCCTGATCGCAACTCTGTTCGAGTGAGAACGCTTTGTGATTTGTCCTCAAATCATCCTGATTCAGATTCTGGGTTGGAAGCGAATCAACGCCTGGACAGTTTGGGTATGTATCCAGAGTGAGGTCCAGTGGGCGCACATGCAGGGTGAGGTCCATTGGGCGCACATGCAGAGTGAGGTCCATTGGGCGCACATGCAGAGTGAGGTCCATTGGGCGCACATGCAGAGTGAGGTCCAGTGGGCGCACATGCAGAGTGAGGTCCAGTGGGCGCACATGCAGAGTGAGGTCCAGTGGGCGCACATGCAGAGTGAGGTCCATTGGGCGCACATGCAGAGTGAGGTCCATTGGGTGCACATGCAGAGTGAGGTCCATTGGGTGCACATGCAGAGTGAGGTCCATTGGGTGCACATGCAGAGTGAGGTCCATTGGGCGCACATGCAGAGTGAGGTCCAGTGGGCGCACATGCAGAGTGAGGTCCAGTGGGCGCCCATGCAGAGTGAGGTCCAGTGGGCGCCCATGCAGAGTGAGGTCCAGTGGGCGCCCATGCAGAGTGAGGTCCAGTGGGCGCCCATGCAGAGTGAGGTCCAGTGGGCGCCCATGCAGAGTGAGGTCCAGTGGGCGCCCATGCAGAGTGAGGTCCAGTGGGCGCCCATGCAGAGTGAGGTCCAGTGGGCGCCCATGCAGAGTGAGGTCCAGTGGGCGCCCATGCAGAGTGAGGTCCTGTGGGTATAAATGCAGAGTGAGGTCCTGTGGGTATAAATGCAGAGTGAGGTCCATTGGGCGCCCATGCAGAGTGAGGTCCATTGGGCGCCCATGCAGAGTGAGGTCCATTGGGTATAAAAGCAGAGTGAGGTTCCGGCTTCCGTCTTGCACTCCTAGAGCTGCCATTTATCTAATACAAAGTTTAAAAACATCAAGTGATTGTCCATTATTCCCAAAAAGCAGCAGTTTAAGGAAAAGCGGGCTATTACATAATTTAATTAGTGTAACTCTTTTTTGGGGTTTTATTCATTAAACAGTGATTTGTAGTGAATTGCGGAAAGTAGATGAGAACAGATTTGGCGACTGTCACAGCTTTATTTTCAATTCTCTGCAATTTGGTGATTAGTAAAAAAAACAAAAACCTGGTATATTCTGCTCTGCAAAACCTTCATCTAATTCCATCTTAACCGCATCGATGTTTGTGAATTTGACAGCACATCCTCTATATTTACTGAATCATTACTTTTATATTTGTTTTTACTGCTAACAGCCTTTTGAGTATTATTTAAATCTATTTATTAATTTAAAATCCACATCCGATTAAATGTAAGCGAGCATTCTAATCCTAAAAATATTCCATTGTTTTCTGAAAAGCTAAAACACTAATATTTACTAAAACCACTCCCTAAGCACTCAAGGGGACCGACCGTGGAATTCAAGATAAGGGATTACGTGAAATCCCCGGCAGGAATAGTCAATCCGGTTCCATCAGCTGTGAAGAGTGAGAAATGGAGATTAAAATTCCGCTGTGCGTCTCAAGCCTGTGAGCCTGACTTACAGTTTATATAAGGCTAAGAGGGGTACTTGGGGTTCAGAGACAATGCACCGCGCTTTAAAAGCAGTTTGTATTTAAGACACAGTGATTGCAGTGAGGGAGTGCGATGGACGTTACAATATTCAATATCTCCAGTGCGCCAAGAGTCGGGACGGGCACTGCGGTATGCCGGCCTGTCTGGGATCGTAGGGTAATGGCATGGAATACCCTGCTGTATCTAAAGTGGTAATGATGTGCACGATTATTAAACCCACCACCAGTCTGAAACTGGGAATAAAGTTATTAATATAAATATTTAAAATTAAACCAAGTGTGACTGTGCTGCTCACTATATAAGTACACTAGTTGCACAGCCCTAAGACAGAGCATTGTTAGCCATTGGCACGCCAGATGTTGTGGACTACATCTCCCATAATGCTCTTACAGCTGTAATACTGGCAAAGCATCATGGGAGATGTTGTCCACAATATCTGGAGTGCTTGCCCCGATCCTAAGATCTCTGGGAAGCCTTTAAAGGGTATTTCTATCCAGGAGAGCGAGTTTCTCCACACTCTGCCCATTGAGAAGTCCTCGGTGGCCTGGCTGGAAAGGCAGAGGGACTACCTGTCACTAGACAGACATTGTCCAGCAATTCTGACCGAATGTTGGGAGATACGAGTATAGTGAGCGTATTTTACTATGATTGCTGTACATTCCGGCGGGTAACATTTTTGTCTGTGAGAATACCTGCTCCCAATACGCACGTGGAAAATCTCACCAGTCTCTAGAAGCATCAAACTCAAGTGAAGAAAATTATTATCAGAATATTTGTGAACAGGAGAAAAATAGGTCTGTGTGAATGTGGCGCCAGTGGCCGGACTCCTGACTGCCCATTTATTTGTCGTTCTGTGGGAAGAGAGGGGTCCGTTTGATAACTATGTGAACCAAACGGTATCAAGTGAACCGCTTTCCATTTCTTCCCTTACAAAACTCACATGACCTAAATGACTGGACATTTTTGTTTTCCAATATTGCCACTTCCTCTGTGGTCTGCTATAAAAGTAGAGTGGAGTTAGTAAAAATGTCTGTCACGAATTGGAATGCAGTTAGAAACTAACTGGAGCATCCAACAGCTGATTCTCCCTCTGAAAACCCTGGGGTCCTCAGGGCAGCACGTGTCTTTCCACTTCAGGAATCTCAACTTTTGATCAGTTTAGAAAGTCGCCCATAAATGCGACAAGGCAAATGTATTCTTCTTTTTAAAATTGGATTGATGGTATGTAGATAACAAGCATTTGGGTGTTGGAAGCATCTCCACCTCTCTTTTCTTATTGTGGGCCTCTCTCGGCTGGTGGTGTGCCTGGCATCAGCTAGTGATGGCTACAATCCATTTTTTTTCCATTTGGGACCACAGCTGGAATTTGCTGAGCATATGCCAAGACTGAGCGAGGACTGAGCGACCATGACCCAACTCGCTCTGTGATCACTGATAGCTCCCGTCAGGAAGGAGGATCCATCTCAGCAATGTAGCTAAATGTGTCTGTATCTAGAAAGTCCCATTTATTGTAAATATGATCCGGGTTACTCCCTAAACTGTCACGTGCCACAAACTGACCAATTTATGGCCTGAATCGCAGAGCTGAAAGCGTAACTGACTTGGGGAATGTTTCCATTTTGGCTTAAAATGTGCAATTCTCTGGTAAATTCCCAGCAATTCTGGGTTCCGTGAATATAGTATTCACATTGTTCACTGGTACCATATACTGTATCAACTAAATGCTCCTCAAATCTTTTTGAATGAACTGTATTCAAGACGTAAAATTCGGCCTTTAATGTGCTTACAGGAAAAGAGCCGAGCCTTGTGGATGAAGCCTCAAAAAAGCTAAAATATATTCCTTTGAAGTTTGAGGGGGACTGTCGCTCTTTCACGAGGGAGGGTGACGTTTGAGGTGAATGCTCCATCACGAGGGAGGGTGAAGTTTGAGGTGGACGCTCCTTCACGAGGGAGGGTGAAGTTTGAGGTGGGCGCTCCATCACGAGGGAGGGTGAAGTTTGAGGTGGGCGCTCCTTCACGAGGGAGGGTGATGTTTGAGGTGGGCGCTCCATCACGAGGGGGGTGAAGTTTGTAGGTGGGCGCTCCTTCACGAGGGAGGGTGACGTTTGAGGTGGGCGCTCCTTCACGAGGAAGGGTGACGTTTGAGGTGGGCGCTCCTTCACGAGGAAGGGTGAAGTTTGAGGTGGACGCTCCTTCACGAGGGAGGGTGAAGTTTGAGGTGGACGCTCCTTCACGAGGGAGGGTGAAGTTTGAGGTGGGCGCTCCTTCACGAGGGAGGGTGACGTTTGAGGTGGACGCTCCTTCACGAGGGAGGGTGAAGTTTGAGGTGGACGCTCCTTCACGAGGGAGGGTGAAGTTTGAGGTGGACGCTCCATCACGAGGGAGGGTGAAGTTTGAGGTGGGCGCTCCTTCACGAGGGAGGGTGAAGTTTGAGGTGGACGCTCCTTCACGAGGGAGGGTGAAGTTTGAGGTGGACGCTCCATCACGAGGGAGGGTGAAGTTTGAGGTGGGCGCTCCTTCACGAGGGAGGGTGACGTTTGAGGTGGGCGCTCCATCACGAGGGAGGGTGAAGTTTGTAGGTGGGCGCTCCTTCACGAGGGAGGGTGACGTTTGAGGTGGGCGCTCCTTCACGAAGAAGGGTGACGTTTGAGGTGGGCGCTCCTTCACGAAGAAGGGTGACGATTGAGGTGGACGCTCCTTCACGAGGAAGGGTGACGATTGAGGTGGACGCTGCTTCACGAGGGAGGGTGACATTTGAGGTGGACGCTCCTCCACGAGGGAGGGTGACGATTGAGGTGGACGCTCCTCCACGAGGGAGGGTGAAGTTTGAGGTGGGCGCTCCTTCACGAAGAAGGGTGACGATTGAGGTGGACGCTCCTTCACAAGGAAGGGTGACGATTGAGGTGGACGCTCCTTCACGAGGGAGGGTGACGATTGAGGTGGGCGCTCCTTCACGAAGAAGGGTGACGATTGAGGTGGACGCTCCTTCACGAGGAAGGGTGCCGATTGAGGTGGACGCTCCTCCACGAGGGAGGGTGACGATTGAGGTGGACGCTCCTCCACGAGGGAGGGTGAAGTTTGAGGTGGACGCTCCTCCACGAGGGAGGGTGACGTTTGATATCTGTGTAGAATTATCTCTTGTGTAAGTTGAACACAAAAAGTAACTTCTGAGTGCGAATGTGCACTAGGACATGCTATTACACTGTGTCTGTCACTCTGTATAAAACAAACCGCATTGGAAAGTTATTTATTATCTCAACGGCTACTGACATATTTTACAAATAATCTTAATGTTCCATACAGCTATTATAATATTAGGGGATTGAAATTCAGAGCCTGAGGCCATTCTTTACTCATCTCTAGTGATGATCAAACTAAAATGATCCAGGATCAGTCTCCACCTGCCTGGGGATGATAGGCGTTTCAGACCATGTGGCATGTAACAGCTGTGGGCTGTGTAGGCTGGAAACCTGCCATTTTATTGTATCCTAAAGCTTTTCTTTAAATGTTTGTATTCTGTTACTGTAGTTACCACGAGGGGTTTGGGGTCGAACAATAGACACTTTACTTCTGTCTGCTTTTTTTTTATCTTTTGTGGTTACAAAGAGCAAAGTACACACAGGTTTATTTTGGCTGCGACAGAGAAGTGTTTACACAAGTTCAGCTTTCCCCAAATAAAAAGTAGAATGAAGGGTCACTTGGTTAGATCGCTGTGGTTTTTTTCTGCCTTCTTCTCGAACAATGGGTTTTTCATGTTGGTAAATCTTTGTTAAGGCATGTTACAGCAAGTATTAATTCCGTTATCTCGAACAAGCAAGAAATGGCGTTAATAAGCAATGTTTGTGGATGGGGGAGATGGAGAAAGGTTTGCCTCCATCACTACAGTCATTAAGGAGTGGAGTCATCATCATCCTTCGCTGTGTGCAGACATTTCTCTAAATCCTACTCACAGTCCCCAAACCCGAGACCTGGACATTGAGTATACTCACCAGCTCTGTAATGTGTACACACGCTTTGACTTTTATTCGTGAAATGGACTCGTTAGTGGGTTAGTTTCCTCTCAAAGTAAAAAATAAAAATATTTAGAAAGTTATTTTTATTGGCGGTGCACCTACCTCCCAACAATGGGCAGAATGGAGGGTGAGTGGGTCACAAGGGAGTGATGGCTGGAACAGGAATCCCTAAGAGTAACAGTTACTGCCTTTTGTGTGTAGCATTAGATTAGTTATTTAGGAATCAAATCATTTCTCAATGTCACAGATGTGGTCACGTGGAGCTCTGTTATACACTCAGACACACCAAGAATATGGAGCTCCTAGAAAAGAGGGACAGGGGGAATTTGGACACCCAGTATAGAGACCCCGGGGCAGTAGTGAGGTAAACTGCCGAGTAGTGGAGCAATCGCCATGGGAACTGATGGATTAGTCCTGCTGATTGTTCCCGATGATCATCACATATAATCTGTAACGTGCCCTGTCTCCATGCTCTGTTCGTGGTATATCATCGCACTTACTGCCGCTCCATATGTGAATATTACAAGCCCCATCTGTGCCCCAGCTGTCAGCCATTAAATAGGCGATGCTTCGTAGACTCCAGGGAGGCAATAACCTCTTTAAATCCTAGTTCTCTTCACGGACAGTATTCAGGGTATAGAGCACATGTTCATACTGTTAAATCCGTATTATTGTGCATCAGATATAAATTGTATTTTATCTTTATTTTAATCCTGGAAAGTCCTGCAATAATGTATACCCATCACAGGTTGGAACTTGTCCTTAAGGGTTGAGCGAAGAACCATTGCAGAGCAGTGCCATGGTAGGAGCCAGTGCTGTGCTCTGCGAGGAGGAGCCGGTGCTGTGCTCTGCGAGGAGGAGCCGGTGCTGTGCTCTGCGAGGAGGAGCCGGTGCTGTGCTCTGCGAGGAGGAGATGGTGCTGTGCTCTGTGAGGAGGAGACGGTGCTGTGCTCTGTGAGGAGGAGACGGTGCTGTGCTCTGTGAGGAGGAGACGGTGCTGTGCTCTGTGAGGAGGAGACGGTGCTGTGCTCTGCGAGGAGGAGCCGGTGCTGTGCTCTGCGAGGAGGAGCTGGTGCTGTGCTCTGCGAGGAGGAGCTGGTGCTGTGCTCTGCGTGGAGGAGCCGGTGCTGTGCTCTGCGTGGAGGAGCCTGTGCTGTGCTCTGCGTGGAGGAGCCGGTGCTGTGCTCTGCGTGGAGGAGCTGGTGCTGTGCTCTGCGTGGAGGAGCCGGTGCTGTGCTGTGCTCTGCGTGGAGGAGCTGGTGCTGTGCTCTGCGTGGAGGAGCCGGTGCTGTGCTCTGCATGGAGGAGCCGGTGCTGTGCTCTGCATGGATGAGCCGGTGCTGTGCTCTGCATGGATGAGCCGGTGCTGTGCTCTGCGTGGAGGAGCCGGTGCTGTGCTCTGCATGGAGGAGCCGGTGCTGTGCTCTGCATGGAGGAGCCGGTGCTGTGCTCTGCATGGAGGAGCCGGTGCTGTGCTCTGCATGGAGGAGCCAGTGCTGAGCTCTGCATGGAGGAGCCGGTGCTGTGCTCTGGGCGGTGAGGAGGAACCGGTAATATCGTGAAGAGGAAGACCTCTTTCCTTCTGGTAGAGTCACCAATCTGCCTCTCACTCCAGTGTATGGGGTCTGATCGTATATCAAGCCTCCCTGTCCAGCAGCTTTTCCATTCATCACACAGGGTTTCAGCCCCCAAGTACCCCTCCCCAGCAACACGCTTTATAAATGGATAGCGGCCATACTGCGGCTGCTTGATTGATCGTCTGACGTCTGATTGATCGTCGTTGTCGCGAATCGGTGCAGAGCACTGTCTGAACTAAACTTTGCATTATGGTGTTTAAAGTGACTCTTTTTAAATTAAATTAAATCTATTCGAGGTATCTACTACCCTTTCTATATCACTGTTACTGCTCCCACTGGAAGGCTATTCCAGGTATCTACTACCCTTTCTATATCACTGTTACTGCTCTCACTGGAAGGCTATCCCAGGTATCTACTACCCTTTCTATATCGCTGTTACTGCTCCCACTGGAAGGCTATTCCAGGTATCTACTACCCTTTCTATATCACTGTTACTGCTCCCACTGGAAGGCTATTCCAGGTATCTACTACCCTTTCTATATCACTGTTACTGCTCCCACTGGAAGGCTATCCCTGGTATCTACTACCCTTTCTATATCACTGTTACTGCTCCCACTGGAAGGCTATCCCTGGTATCTACTACCCTTTCTATATCGCTGTTAGCCTTTACCTCCTCCCGTAGAAGGTCGTTCCAGGTTTTTGTTATTCCTTGTATCTCTGTTGGCCATTGCCATTGCCATGTTTTGAAATCTATAAATATTTCCCCATTTCTAATGCTTAGATTGTAATAAGATAAATGTGGTTGTGCAGCTGTCAGAGATTGGTGTTATACCAGACGTCCAATCTGCTGTCGCTGTCCAGCTGCCCGGTGTATAGGAAGCCCATTACAGAGGAATGTGTGACATCATATTTTGCTTTAATTTGTGTGAATGGAGCGATGTGTTCTCCTTTAAAATCTGAGCGTTGCATTTCATTAAATTCTGCTTTAAAAAATAAATAAAACTGATTTCTATTTCCCACCCTGCGGATATAGAGGCGGATTCTATTGTTCAATGCATCACAGTTCAAAATTAAACCAAGCACGTCCTACCTTTCCCTTAAGTTTAGTGCTAGTTTTCACCCAAACAAATCTCTCTCCGAGAGTACGGTCTCCCTCAGCGATCCCTGCCGGGGAATGTAAATGGCTTCCCATGTTTTTCAGCTGTATTTGCTGTCTGACACACTACATGCATGTTCTCCACGAAATCTAAACATTGCAGAGGTAGGGAGCGTTATCTGTGCACAGAGATGGCATTATTTTTGTGCATGATGTTTGATCACCGTAGTTAACTTCTTAGTGAATTAACCCTGAAATGAAGACTTCTTGTGTAAGACGGTAACAACTGAATTCACCAAACACTAACATATTCATTGCTTAACAAATACATCCCTTTATAAACACACAGGTATAGGGGCTTATTCGCTAAACACCACATTGAAACTGGAAACTAGTAAGTAGATATACTCCAATGAATGCATACATGCATTTAATTATGCGTTTTTTTTCCATTTTAGTTATATCTAAAAACAGCTTGTAAAAATGGCAGGTCTCTTGTCTGCAGCCTTTGCAAGCCCTCCCCTTCTAACCCCGCCCAGACTTTCTGTGACTGTCCAATCACAGGCTTCCCAATGTAACTCAATAAGAAGTCTTTGCAAGGCAGCTGCTCTGGGCAATTCCTGCCTCTTGAGCTTATCTTCACTGAGCTAAACAAACCAGGAAGTAACAGGAGAGGGTGTCTGATTGACAGCCAGGGAGTGTAACCAGGTTAATTTATAGTTTTTATTGAAATCTGCACTTTTTGTAAAATAAAAAAGAGGGCACACTCTTCATATATAAGCAATCTGAGTTGCTTTAGGGGTTCGGAGTGTCCCTTTAAGAACATGTGGCCAACCTGTGTCTGTAGCAGAATAAGGAATTCATCCCAATCAGCAATTTTCAGTTCCATGTTTTTGATTCATTTTACTAGAAGTTGGTGTTGATGTTAGTGGGTACAATGTGTATATCCAATCCTAACATTAATCCTTTTTTGTAAATTCCCTCTTCACCCTTCCTCAATCCCACAAGAGGTTATGTCATAAGAGGGACAGCTGCCTCTGTCTGTCTGGAATTCACATTTTTTGCCAAACATTCCTTTGCCTCTCTCCTCCCCAATTTTTTTTTTCCACAAATGTATTGGAAACATTACAAGAAGATCAGCATTTCAAAAAAATGCTCCATTTTATCTGGAACAGGAGCAGCTATTGTGTTACTGCGGAGGCTGGGTTTTAATGACTGCTCATATCAGCTCTGTCCGACATACTGCCTCGGCACACAATACGCCAAGATCATGTACTGGCTTTACAATCGCTCAAAGCTTTTTGTAAAATTTCTACGTTTTATCATTTTAGCTTGTTTTAACGGGGCCTTCTACACCCTTAATTTTTATATCAATTACTTGTCTAATATTCCTATTGTAGAATTGTAAAGCACGTGCAATATGTTGGCGCTATATAAATGTTCATTTATTTTGTGTTATATGAATCTTACTCTTTCTAGCATGTAATCTTATCATAGTTTGTGACATAAAATATTATCAGACATTCTAGCGTTCATCAGGAATTAATCAGCTTAACCCCCTCTATTACCAAGACATATAGGCTGTCCTTCAGGTGGGTTCCTGGGTGGGCTGTGTCACAGGTAACAGGTGGGCATTGGGTGGGTCGTGTCACAGTTAACAGATGGGCATTAGGTGGGCTGTGTCACAGGTAGGTGGCGCTGGGCAAACCATGTTACAGGTAGCAGGCAGGCGCAGGGCGGGCCATGTCACAGGTAACAGGTGGGCATTGGGTAGGCCGTTTCACAGGTAGCAGATGGCGCTGGGCAGACCATGTTACAGGTAGCAGATGGCCCTGGGCAGACCACGTTACAGGTAGCAGGCAGGCGCTGGGCGGGCCATGTCACAGGTAACAGGTGGGTATTGAGTGGGCCATGTCACAGGTAGCAGGTGGGCATTGGGTGGGCCGTGTCACAGGTAGCAGGTGGGCATTGGGTGGGCGGTGTGACAGGAAGCCGGTGGCGCTGGGCAGACCATGTTACAGGTAGCAGGCAGGTGCTGGGCGGGCCATGTCACAGGTAACAGGTGGGCATTGGGTAGGCCGTTTCACAGGTAGCAGATGGCGCTGGGCAGACCATGTTACAGGTAGCAGATGGCCCTGGGCAGACCACGTTACAGGTAGCAGGCAGGCGCTGGGCGGGCCATGTCACAGGTAACAGGTGGGTATTGAGTGGGCCATGTCACAGGTAGCAGGTGGGCATTGGGTGGGCCGTGTCACAGGTAGCAGGTGGGCATTGGGTGGGCGGTGTGACAGGAAGCCGGTGGCGCTGGGCAGACCATGTTACAGGTAGCAGGCAGGTGCTGGGCGAGCCATATCTCAGGTAGCAGGTGGGCACTGGGCGGGCTGTATCCTTGGTGCCAGGTGGGTGCTGAGTGGGCCGTGTCACAGGTAGCAGAGATAGCAAGGTGGGTCATAACCTGTCCACCCAGAGGATTTTTCTTATGGATGACCAGAAACAGGAGGGATCACGCCATTTCTCTAGGTGTTTGTTTGCCAACCTAATAACTCACATCAGCTCGGTACCTCAGCTCGGTAGTGCGTGTATTGAATGGAGACCAGCTGACTTATAAAGGGCTGAAGGAAGGAGCATTGGTTTTAGCACCGAGGAGGACATCAGGCAAGGACACAACACAATGATCAGGAACTTTAATGACATGTACTGTGGATAAAGGCACTTTCAAAAAAGCAAAAAACCAATATTGAAAATAAAGGGGGCTTTAGCTTGCCACAAGGGTCTAGATGTGATTATTGGTGAATTAGGCTAATTTTATTGACCGTAGAAGGAAGCAGGACTGCGTTGATCTGACTTGAACCTTTTCAGATTCAACGGCTGGAAATATAGACAGCTGGACTATCTCAGCACTTGCCTTAAGACATACCTTTCTGAAATGTCTTTATAGAATCTCCAAGATCTGTAATATTTGCTGATAGTTCTTCTGTAAGGGTTATCACTCTTCTGTCTTATTTAAGATAATTTAAGGCATCACACAGTCCACAGACACTCCGCACGAGATCAAAGAGAATTGTTTAGACTATACCTTCTCTGTGATGTGCTGTCTCTTTGCGTGAGAAACTCCAGGTTACAGACTTTGGAAGTTTGCGCTGTGTATCCCCAGACGATACATTCTTACAGGTGGATCTTCTGTTAACACGAAGGGTTTTCAAAAAAATTACCCAAATCTTCGCAGCAGTTTCCCTTAAAGGAACACTCCAAACCCCTAAAACAAGTCCGCTTGTTGACGTATTTTAGAGGCTAGCCGAGTTTCCAATCTTTCTCACTTTATAATAATGCTGCCTTTAAGAGCAGCACCCCAGCTTCCAATCATACATCCTGGAGGGGGCTTTCCACGTATAACACAAGGAGGGCGTGAGGGCTCCTCATAGAGAATCATTGTTTTCATCTCACTTTGATAAACTTCAAACTTTTCTGTTTCTTCCCCTCCGATACGTGTGCATTTCATGAAAAAAGGTGAACACGATTTATAGGTGATTTTCATTGTTTTATTTTGTAGTGGAATTTGCTCCAATTGGAGATGGATCTTAATGGCACGGTCTGGGAGTGGCACGGCACGGTCTGGGAGCTGGCATGGCATGGTCTGGGAGCTGGCACGGCACGGTCTGGGAGCTGGCACGGCACTGTCTGGGAGCTGGCACGGTACGATCTGGGAGTCCCAGGAAAGCTGAATGATGGGACCGGAAGTGTCTTTATATTGTAACAATGGATGTATAAAAAGTAGAACTCAGCAAAGATTACAAGACATCACTGCATGACAGAGTGCACAGAGCAACGCGTAAAGTGGAAAAATACCACATTATTAACATAGATGATATTGATATAATTCAATTGACTTTCAGGGTGCGGGGGGAATAGTTTGTGTATTGAGGGATAGGAGTTATAGTAAACAGAGCTGAGTTTTCCATAGAACAAGACTATTTACTCATGTATGAGTGAAATTAATTTAGGACATTAGGCAAAATCTAACCAAACTAAACCGTAGCCATCTCACAGGACATTTCCAGTTGAGTTTCGGCTTTTTCTTGCATATACCAATGTGCAGCACATGAACAGTGTGTAAAATGCGGATGTTGCAATATGAACGTCTAGTGATTAATCGGGAGGAATTCCACGATTCGTGATCTACTGCCCCTCTGAAAGATATGATGTGTTTCCTGGGAAATTACGGTGGATCCAACCTATCTGTGTGCTATATCACACATATCTGCTTTATTCTGACAGGCTGCACAGCAGGGGTTTATGGGAGTTGTAGTTCAACAGGGACAAATGTGAATACTTTTTTATCATATTTTTTTCTGTATAATCCATTAAAATTTAAGAATCCGCTCATGCCTCCTGTATACCTTCTTTTATTTTTTTAATAAGTATTTAATCTCCATCTTCAAACATTGTTGCCCGGTGGTTTTGTTTTTTAATTTTCTATTTCTAATTAAAGGGGCAGAGCGATCACCATATTTAGTGACAGAGCCAGCGGTTCCTTTAAAGATCTCAAGCTCTTTAATCTGTCCTGAAGAAGGCTGCACTTGCTGGATGGCTTCCTGGTTTGTCACCAAGTTTGATTTGACGTGTTAGTCCAGTAATGCTGAATAAGGAATTATTGCAGCTTCTTTTAATATTTTTTATTGGACTAACCTAAATTTGTAGTGACAATGTTTATTCCTTTATCAATTCTAAAGCATTTCTAATTTACCCACCTGTGCGCATGCATGTGCTCCTGGAAAGCTGCGCTCTCAGAGCGATGGCAGACCTCACCCAAAGGGAGGCTTTTAGATCTGCTGGAAAAATGAAAAGGCAGGAGCCCGAGCGGTTAACTCATTGAACGGGGAGTTGTAATGATTACACAAATTTAGGAAAATGTATTTTTTCATCTTGAAAAACGTTTGCTTTTTTTTGGATAGATTTATTTATTTTACACCAGAGGTTGATACAGGCAGTAGGACAGTATGTGTAATAAAACATATGGCAATGTGTATGAACCACATCCAGCCATCTGTGTTATCTGTAATGGAGGGGCCGCGGCAGGGGAAGGCTGTGTAAGTTTAAGGGTGCTGGAGATTTGTCCCAGCTGACTTTGGGATGGGGAATTAGTAGTGTAGCTGATTCCTAATCCTAGCAGGGACTCTCCTCCGCTGGTTACTCCAAAATATACTCAGGAACCAAGAAAACAATCCAATGGAACAGTCAGGTACAATAAAATATTCCAAGAATCTCCCACCTCATCCCCAGCATCTGGACGACACTCAGCTCTGAGGATATAACTAACTTTTATTGTCACAAACACGGCTTTTATGCCATCTCCCATGCAAGGGGTTTCACAGACAGAAAATGCAAGGGTTTCAATCCCAGGATCCTCTGTGCCTGAGAGATAATTGCCTCAGTAAACTCCTCCAATTTAATTATATCTCAGCACAAAAAGTCCCCAAAATATCCCGTACTCCAAATGTTGTGGGAATAATATTTAAAGTGTACGTCCGCTCTGTATCGGTAAATACCTGCATTTATTATCTATTTATTATAAACCTTTTCCCGACAGATCTGTCCACGTGCCAGGCTTTCCCAAAACATCTGTATCCACATTGTACACCACTGCGGCATATGTTGGTGCTTCACTAATCAATGTAACGCTCTAATATTATTGTATCTCTAGCAGACTCGTGAATATCTGATAATATAGAACCTTACTGACCAGAAACTGACCCGATACTCTCAGCCAAGCCCCTGAGAGAATGGTGTTTTATAAATCCCAATATTGAGCTAAACGCAGAGCTTGGAAACTGTCAGGGTACCTGTGGTCTCTACCTCCGAAAGAGGTAGAGACTTAGCTGTTCCTCCATCCAGACGGTCTGATGGCTCCCTTCCCCGCGGTCTATCCGGTCATGCAAGGCCGGCCGCGAGGGAGTGACTGCCTTTTACAGCATCTAGGCAGGAAGTAGTCATCAGGACACTCCCCCGGAACAACCTGTCAGTCAATGGCTGCAGGACCAATCAGGACGCCTTGGAGGCGTGGTTACTGCTCTGAACAGGGTATTTAACAGAGCTTCTTTCATTAGCTCATTGCCCTGTCGTGGTTCTAGCTTGTTCTAGTCACTCAGTGCTTGTGTATTCTGTTATCCCTTTTGGTTTTGACCCGGCTTGTTAACCTTACTCTGCTTATCTCTGTTACCCTTGATTCGGCTTGTCTCTCGCTTACCTGTCTTCTGTTACCCTCGACCTCGGCTTGTCTTTGACCATTCTATACTGTACTACTTACGTTAGTCCGGCCATTCTAAGGTCCGGTATACGTATCTGGCTACTGTTTGTACTCTGCGTGTTGGATCCCTGTCCCGATCCTGACATTACGACAGGGCCAATGGATCCTGCAAGTACAAACAGTCAGCTGGCTGCTCCTGATCCTAGGTTTGAAGCCATGGATCACAGAATGGATCAGATGGCGCTTGCGCTACAGGCTCTATTAGCTTGTGCCAATAACCCACCAGAGGAGATACGTAATACCCCTGTTTCTCCTGTCGGTTCAGGTCTAGAGGTAGCCACAGTGGGTGCTTCTTCTCACATTACCCCCCCAGTACGCTATGGTGGGGCTCCTGAGAAGTGTCGTGGTTTTTTAAACCAAATTAGTATCCACTTTGAATTGCAACCTCGCTCTTATCCTACAGATAGGGCAAAAGTAGGATTTATTATCACCCTACTCATTGAGAAAGCTCTGAGATGGGCCAACCCACTATGGGAGAACGATAATCCATTAGTTTATAACTATAACGCATTTGTAGCTGCTTTTAGAAGAACATTTGACCCTCCAGGTAGAAGGGTTAATGCAGCCAGATTACTGTTGCGCCTGAGACAGGAGAACCAAACACTGGTGGATTATGCACTAGAGTTCAGGTCTCTGGCGGCAGAAATCAAGTGGAATGAGCAGGCGTATATGGATGTATTTTTGAATGGCCTATCTGATGTAATCCTTGATGAGGTTGCTACCAGAGAACTCCCTGAGAATTTAGAGGATTTAATTTCGTTCATCTCTCGTATAGATGAACGTCTAAGAGAGAGACAGAACACTCGAGAGAGGAACCAGAGACCTTCTTTTAGGTTAGCTCCCGCTGTTCCAAGTCCTGACTCCACGATATCTTTGCTTACTGAACCTATGCAGATAGGGTATACCCGCCTCTCTGAGGAGGAAAGACAGCACAGGAGAAGAGAGGGTTTGTGTATGTATTGTGGAGCCAAGGGTCATTTACTCTCGAACTGTTCTAACCGCCCGGGAAACGCTCGCACCTAAGTCTCTCTAGAGGACAGGCCTTGGGTGTTTCTATTTTGTCCTCTACTCCTGATTATAAAGATCACAGGCTTCTGCTACCAGTTTCCTTAACTTGGGGGAAGGAAGTAGTAAGGGCTATGGCATTGATAGATTCCGGTGCTGCTGAGAATTTTATCGACCAAGCCTTTGCTAGTAAGAACAATTTCCCATCCCAGCTAAGGGAGACACCTTTGGCCGTTGAGGCCATAGATGGTAGACCACTACTAGACCCTGTTATCTTTCGTGAGACCATACCCATTAATTTAAATGTGGGTATCCTACACGTGGAGAATTTATCTCTTCTGCTCATTTCGTCTCCTTCCGTTCCCATAGTTCTGGGGTACCCATGGTTGAAAAAACATAACCCTATTATCGATTGGGAGTTAGGAGAGATACTCTCGTGGGGCCAGGGCTGCCAGGATCGGTGTTTGTGCAAGGTTTCTCCATTAGCTAATATTAACATACCGGAGAATCCTACTCAGTCCACAGAAAGACAAATACCAGACCTTTACCTAGACTTAAGGGCAGTGTTTGACAAGAAGAATGCCGATTCTTTGCCTCCACACAGGTCATTTGACTGTAAGATTAAGCTTCTACCCGGCACTATGCCTCCGAGGGGCCATGTATATCCTTTGTCTGTTCAGGAAAACTCGGTTCTAGAGGAGTATATTCGGGAGAATTTAGAAAAGGGATTCATCAGGAGGTCTTCTTCTCCGGCCGGGGCTGGGTTCTTTTTCATTAAGAAGAAGGATGGCACGCTGAGACCTTGTATCGATTACCGAGGCTTGAATAAAATAACTGTCAGAAATGCCTATCCTATCCCACTGATTACCGAGTTATTTGATCGTCTTAAGGGCTCCAAAATCTTCACCAAGTTAGATCTCAGAGGGGCTTACAATTTGGTGAGAATCCAGCAAGGTCACGAGTGGATGACGGCATTCAATACCCGGTATGGCCATTACGAATACACTGTTATGCCATTTGGACTATGCAATGCTCCTGCAGTATTTCAAGATTTGATTAATGAGGTACTTAGGGAGTTTCAGCATGATTGTGTTATTGTTTACCTGGACGACATACTAATACACTCTAAGGAGATTGAGACTCACCATAGACAGGTCAGAAAGGTATTACACAAGCTGCTGCAACATGGTCTATATTGCAAATTGGAGAAGTGCAGTTTTGATCAGTCTCAGGTAGACTTTCTTGGATACGTGATTTCTGGGGAGGGTTTTAAAATGGATCCTGTAAAACTTCAATCTATTTTAGACTGGCCCTTGCCCAAAGGACTCAAGGCTATCCAAAGGTTTATTGGTTTTTCCAACTACTATAGGCGCTTCATTAAAGGATACTCCTCTATCATTGCGCCTATTACCAATATGACCAAACAAGGGGCTGATACTAAGTTCTGGTCTAAGGAAGCTCTGGGTGCTTTCAAGACTCTCAAGGAACTTTTTGCCTCGGCTCCCATTCTAGTCCATCCTGATACGACTCTGCCTTTCTTGCTCGAGGTCGATGCCTCTGAGACAGCAGTTGGGGCTGTTCTGTCTCAAAGGTTAGGGGTGGATAAACCGTTACACCCTTGTGGTTTCTTCTCTAAGAAATTTTCTGGGCCTGAGAGCAGATATGACATCGGGGAAAGGGAACTGTTAGCAGTCATTAAAGCCTTAAAGGAGTGGAGACATTTGTTGGAGGGGACCCTACACCCTATTACGATTTTGACGGACCACAAAAACTTGTCCTATATTGGGGAGGCTAAGCGCTTATCCTCTAGACAAGCTCGTTGGTCCTTATTCCTGACTCACTTCAATTATGTACTGACTTACAGACCTGGTTCTAAAAACTCTAAAGCCGATGCATTATCTCGCCAATATGAACCTTCTACTGTACCTGAACCAGTTCTTTCTTCTATAGTTCCGAAATGCAATATCATTGCTAATACGAATCTCAGGATTCATTCTCCATTACTGGCCGAGATCATTAAGTTGCAACATCTAGCACCTAAACAGACTCCTGCGGGCCGTCATTTCGTTCCTCCTGCTCTTCAACTGGAACTTTTACAGTGTTTACATAATAGCAAGATGGCGGGACATCCTGGTATTCGCAAAACTTACGCGTTGATCTCTAAGGACTTCTGGTGGCCTGCTTTACGGAGGGATATTGAGGAGTTCATCGCTGCATGTGAAGTTTGTACTAAAACCAAACAACCCCATACGCTTCCATGTGGATTCCTGCAACCCTTGGAGGTTCCAGAAAAACCATGGTCCTGTTTGGCCATGGACTTTATTGTCGATCTACCCATCTCTAAAAGACAGACTGTTATCCTCACCGTGGTTGACAGGTTTACTAAGATGGCACACTTCATTCCCCTGCCTAAACTCCCGTCTTCTCCTGAATTGGCAGAGATATTCGCTAAGGAGATTTTTCGCCTACATGGGATACCCTCTCAAATTGTATCGGACAGAGGCTCCCAATTTGTTTCCCGCTTTTGGAGGTCCTTCTGCTCTCAACTCGGTATTAAATTAAACTTTTCTTCTGCCTATCATCCTCAGTCTAACGGAGCTGCTGAACGTACCAACCAGAAAATTGAACAATATTTACGATGCTTTGTTTCTGAACACCAGGATGATTGGGTCGGTTTGATTCCTTGGGCGGAGTTTGCACACAACAATCTCGTTTGCGATTCTACTCATTCAAGCCCCTTCTTCATGAATTATGGTTTTCATCCGTCTATTCTTCCTTCGGATTCCCCTTCCCAGGGGGTGCCGTCGGTTGATGTTCATGTTGCCAATTTGAGGAAGTTGTGGGATCAAACTCGACAAATCCTTGTGCACAACTCTATGTTGGTCAAGAAACACGCTGATAAACGTAGAAGGGCGGCTCCGGTCTTTGTTCCAGGTGATAGGGTATGGCTGAGCACGAGGAACATCCGTTTAAAAGTGCCCTCCATGAAGTTCGCTCCTCGTTATATTGGACCCTACAGGGTGCTGACCCGTATCAATCCAGTTGCGTATCGTTTAGCTCTTCCTAATACCTTACGCATCCCGAACTCGTTTCACGTTTCATTGCTGAAACCACTCATATGTAACAGATTTTCCTCCACAATAGCCCCTCCTCGCCCCGTTCAGGTGGAGGGTCAGGAGGAGTATGAGGTTAACTCTATTATTGATTCTCGAATCTCCCGGGGGAGAGTACAATATCTGGTTGATTGGAAGGGATATGGTCCTGAGGAGAGGAGTTGGGTACCTCAGGAGGATGTTCATGCTCCCCGTCTCCGCAGGGCGTATCACTCTCGCTTCCCATCTCGTCCCGGTTCATTCCGCCCGGTGGGCGTATCTGAGAGGGGGGGTACTGTCAGGGTACCTGTGGTCTCTACCTCCGAAAGAGGTAGAGACTTAGCTGTTCCTCCATCCAGACGGTCTGATGGCTCCCTTCCCCGCGGTCTATCCGGTCATGCTAGGCCGGCCGCGAGGGAGTGACTGCCTTTTACAGCATCTAGGCAGGAAGTAGTCATCAGGACACTCCCCCGGAACAACCTGTCAGTCAATGGCTGCAGGACCAATCAGGACGCCTTGGAGGCGTGGTTACTGCTCTGAACAGGGTATTTAACAGAGCTTCTTTCATTAGCTCATTGCCCTGTCGTGGTTCTAGCTTGTTCTAGTCACTCAGTGCTTGTGTATTCTGTTATCCCTTTTGGTTTTGACCCGGCTTGTTTACCTTACTCTGCTTATCTCTGTTACCCTTGATTCGGCTTGTCTCTCGCTTACCTGTCTTCTGTTACCCTCGACCTCGGCTTGTCTTTGACCATTCTATACTGTACTACTTACGTTAGTCCGGCCATTCTAAGGTCCGGTATACGTATCTGGCTACTGTTTGTACTCTGCGTGTTGGATCCCTGTCCCGATCCTGACAGAAACCAATGGAGTCTTCCAACTAATTGCTCCATTTTTATACCCAGAATTCCTCTGTTTGTAATGCTCATAAAAATTCTCTAAAGTTGGTAGTTTTAGCGCTGATCGGTCTGTTACAAACCAACTAAATACACGGGTTCTCATTTTTCTGTATTGTCCTTTATATAAGAATGGGTGATTCTGGAGGCTGAGGATAAGGGCAGCCAAAGCAGGGTCTTGTATAGAGATCAGTCCGCGCATGTTTAATAGAATGAGATCCAGACAGTGATCATGGTGTGGGGGGGTTACTTTTAAATGCATATATTCATGTTAATTCCCTGGAAACCATCATCTGGGTTGGACTTTGTACAGAATAATAAAGAATGATGGAGTCGCAACACTAAGTTAATCAAGTAATGTCCGGTGAAAGATCTGATGATGATAGACCATGTTATGGTACTTTTTAAAAGTAAACCAAAATGTTTAAATGTCTATCTGTTCCTGTCCAAATCAATAAAATTGAATTGCGTATATACGCTGAAGTAATTAAGTCTGACACACAAGGTTCAGGTTAAAATAACTTCGAGAAAGTTTATTGGCAAGTGAAGTAAAAGCGGGCGCGCAGGCCCTTTTAAGAGGCATTTTGCGTCATCATTGATTATTAGAATATCAGCAAATAAACATCATCAATTGGATTAATTGTTAAGTGTCGGGGTTAGTGTCTTACCTATTGGTTCGAAAAATTAAGAGGTTAGTCCCGTGCCCACCCACCAGAGGTGGGATTATTCTGGACACGGGTGGGGATAAGGGGGTCTTGAGCGTCATTTTACACGGTCAATGATATCAGGCTTCATGTCCAGGTGCAAGGTCTCTTATGAATAGAACATTTCATTACTACTGTGTTCTCGTGGCCTTCAAACTACACTATCTTACAAGTTCTAAGGAGTAGCCAGCAAGGTTTAAGGAGTAGCCAGCACCTCCTGGTGCTTGTCCTTGCAGGAAACACAGTCTTTGTCTACTATACTAATTGGGTTGAGAAGTTCAGTCACGTAAGGTAGTTTTAAAAATGAACAAGTTAAGTCATGAGGACAAAATGGAGGATTGAAGAAGTCAGGTTGGGAGGACAAAATGGAGGAAGAAGTCACAGTATAAAGTTAAAATGGAGTTAGTACAATAATTCAATACAAGTACAATAATAATTTTTAATAATTCCACATCAGTCCCCCCTATGAAATGTTAGATTCTAAGAGATAAAACGTTATTATGTTAGTATCAGAAGACGTGTTAACCCAAAGGCACAGAAACCCCGTGGCCGCTAGCTAGGTGTTAATGCAAAGTGCAAGTCTGTCCCTAGAGCTGACCCTAATAGGCTAACTCATCCGTCAGTATGGCTCTCGAACACTTCACACCCATGGGTGTCCCATGGCAGCTAACCCACCACTTCTCCACACGGGGCCTTTACCATTCACTGACAGATGCTGTCCCTAAGCTAGTCCCTTCCTAGAATTCCTGCACTTTATCAACAAAAGGGATAGTTTGCAGCGGCAGACAGGGTGAGTTGATGTCTTGGGATTCTTGGTCATCAACTTCGAGATGGGTGAAAGTGGGTGCCGCTTGGTCAACAGTCTTCATGAGGGATTTTCTCAGACATGGGAGGATACAACAAAAGAGAAGAGCAAAAATAAAAAGGAAAATTAGTATAGCCATACCAATCTGCATTAAAGCCTTTTGCCATCCTGTCATCCAACCAAACCATCTTTCCCAGAATTCCTTTTTAATTCTTCAGACAGGTCATTTAATTTTTCTATGGCTAATGTAACTTTACCATTAGGGCCTGTGTTTTCTGGGATATAGGTACAACATGTCATGGTGTCGGGCAAAATTTTACAAACCCCTCCTTTTTCGGCTAAGATCATATCTAGGGCCATTCTATTCTGGAAAGCCATTTGGGATGTGGCCTGCAGCTGTTCGGCCAACCCCTGGAGGGCGTCTCTGGTGTAATTAACAAAACGCTGTTGATTATAATAAATGTAATTTATCCAATTTAAATTCTTGTTTGCGGTAACTATGGTAAAAATTGATTCAAATCCTGCGGCAACTTCATCCCTTGCTTTAAACTCATTGGGCACCCCCCTAGGCACTCCAATGGCATCAATATACACATGAGGATCAAAACTTCCTTTCACTGGGGCGTCACGCTTAACCTTAGTGTGTTTGGACCCATGGGTGACGAGGTGTGTGTCAGAGATGATATGTATAGGCATAATAGCTTTAGCCAGAGTACACTCCCCCCACCACTGCTTGTCCATTCTGGATCTTAGCTGTAAATCCCCACACAACCAGTAAATATCCCCTAATGACCTGGTGTGAAACTGCAACAAGTCCATAGAGACATTTCTGTAGGTAACACAATACCCCTTAGAGAAGTTACCCAAGAATTTACCTATTCCATCGTAATTAGCATAACAAGTGTAATTACCTTTATTTGGATGTGGTCAATTTGAATTCGCTGGAAGGGGTACATGGGCTTTGCCAGGTGTTTTACAGGCACCTTGACTGGTCTTCCTGGATTGCATTTTGCACAAATGACACAGGCCTTACAGAAGCTGCTGATCAATGTTGTGATTCCAGGTGCTTCATAATACTTCTGTATGAGGGCGGCCATCAGTTCTTTTGACAGGTGTGCAGGCCCATGTGCCCATTGGACAACTGCTGGATACAAATTTCTGGGAAGACAAAATTTGAAGTTGTTGTAATATATTCCGTCCTTTTGGACAGCTCCTTTCTTTTTCCATTTCTGGATTTCCTCAGGAGTGACTGCAGCTTGCTGTTCTCGCAAAATTCGTAAATCAGTAGGAAGAGTTTGCAGAGCAAAAATAGGAACTTCTTCTTTTTCTTGTCCGGACACTTCTTCGTCCACTTCCTGCAGATCCCTGGCCGCTAGCTTAGCAGCCTGATCAGCTAAATGGTTGCCCTTTGCTTCATCTGTATCCAATTTCCCATGGGCCTTGACTTTCAAAACGGCCACCTCTTTGGGGAGTAGGAGGGCATCCATTAGCTCCTTGATTGCAGTGCTGTGTTTGACTGGTGTACCGGCGGTGGTAAGGAATCCTCTTGTCTTCCAAATTAGGCCGAAGTCATGTGCCACACCCAGAGCATATCTTGAATCTGTATAGATGTTGGCACGTTTTCCTTCGGAAATTTTGCATGCTGAAGTCAGAGCCTGTAATTCAGCTTCTTGCGCAGACATTGCTGGCGGTAAGGATGATGATTTGATAACTTCATCTGTTGTGGTTACGGCATATCCTGTATGGTATCTTCCTTCTTCATCAGCATATCTTGAACCGTCCACAAACAGGGTAAAATCCGGATCTGTTAATGGATTCTCATGCACAGTTGGTAAGTGCACTGTTTCCATTTTCATCTGTTCGAAACAGTCATGAGGTGTTTCTGGGTCATAATCATTCTTTATGACCAGATCTTGAAATTCCTTTTCCAGGAAATGGCGTGGCCATGCTTCTAGAAGGTCAGTTGTTGGGTATTTGGCAATACCATTTTCCTGTAGCTGTTCTTCATTCATGGTGGCCCATAGTTTTGCCATGGGCCCAAGATCATTCCATGACCTTGTCTTCAACTTGGTAACAGGAATATGTGGGATAGCGGTATCCCAATGACGGTAAAGGTAGTTAAGTTGTTGAGGTAGCTGGACCAAGACCATGCTATTGCCTTCAGAGTCACAATAGAAGTCTTGTGCAGTGAGCTTTACATCGGTCCAGTGGTAAAGCTCATCTTCATAGCAAGGTTCAGGAGTAATGTTCGGCTTGTACCACATGGTACAGAAGGCGTAATCCGGGCCTTCACAAAGAGGTGTCTCATCTTCATAAAATGACAAATGTGGATGCATGACTTTCTTGATACATCCACAGAGCAGGTAAATGTAGGTTTCATCCGTGATAAATCCATAATAGATACCCCCCTCAGGGAGTGGAAGAAGAGTGGATGGATTAAGCACTTGGCATCTTTGGATGCAAATGTTGTCAGGCAAAAGAAGATGACACTGTAGGCGCAGGTGTCTGGCTGGAGACACGTGCTTGAGCTGGACTTGGTTGATGATAGCAGAAATGTCATGAGGGGCCAAAACAACCAGAGGGTGGCCAAGGACCAGGTCAGAGGTTCTTTCTATGAGCTCTCTTGCAGCAAAAACAGCCCTGAGACAGGAAGGAGTCCCTCTGGCCACAATGTCCAGTTGACATGAGAAATATCCAATAGGCCTCTGGCGGCCTCTTAAGTCATTAGTTTGGGTGAGAACTCCTGTTGCATGGCCTTGTCTTTCAGAGACAAATAATTTGAAAGGTTTGGAGTAGTCAGGTAGGCCCAAGGCAGGAGCAGAAGCAGTGGCACGTTTTAGAGCATTGAAATTGTCCAGAGCTTCATTGGTCAGACAGAATGGGTCAGACTTAAGAGCATCATAGAGAGGTTGCATAAGCAGAGAGGCTTCTGGGATCCATGCTCTGCAGTAGGAAATGAGGCCTAGGAAAGCATGAAGAGACTTTGAAGTTCTTGGAGGTGGAATGTCCAGAACAGCTCTTACCCGGTCCCGAGTAAGATGTCTGGTACCTTGAGATAAGCAATGTCCAAGGAAAATCACTGAAGATTGGCAGAATTGCAGCTTGGTGAGTAAAGCTTTGCATCCCTGTTCTGCCAAATAGGAAAGAAGACTAATTGAACACCTTTCAGTAGTGGGTATATCATCTCCACAGAGCAGTAGATCATCCACATACTGAAGCAAGACAACTTCTGGGTGCTCAGCTTGCCATGGGTCAAGGATGGTACCCATGGCCTTTGCAAATTGACTTGGAGAATTTTGTGCCCCTTGGGGCATGACAGTCCAGGTATACTGTTGCATCTCATGAGTGAAAGCAAACAGATATTGACAGGATGGGTCCAGTGGGACACTGAAAAAGGCATTGGCCAGGTCGATGACTGTGAAGAATTTTGCAGATGGTGGGACTCCAGAGAGCAGAGTATGGGGATTTGGTACAAGAGGGGTATCCAGGACGGTAGCTTCGTTGACAGCACGGAGATCCTGGACCATCCTGTACTTCTCTGGCTCACCCTTTGGAGTTTTCTTTTTCACAGGAAATAATGGGGTGTTGCATTCAGATTTACATTTTACCAGGGCACCCTTCTCTAAGAGTGCCTTGATGTGGATAGAAATGGCAGCAGACTGTGCTGGTTTTAATGGATATTGTGGCTTTCTTGGTAACTTAGCTCCTGGAATAAGCTTTACCACCACAGGGGGAACATTCAGGTGACCTATGTCCTCTGGGCCTGAGGACCATAACTTGGCGGGCACCTGTGTTTTTAATTCCTCTGGGAAATTAGACCTTAATTCTGCTGCTTCCTCACGGGGCTTTTCTAAAAGCAGCATCAGAGGCAGGGAACACAGGGCTGAGGTGTCTGATACAGATAGAGGTGTGAACATTTCTACCTGCCCGTCTGGGGTGAAGGTGATGGATGCTTGCAGGCGTGAGAGGACATCAGCACCTAACAGGTTAATTGGGCATGTGGAGGATACCACAAAGCGAGCAAGCAGGCTAGAGCCAACTCGTAGTGGAGTTGTTAAAGGGCTATGTCTTGGTTGGCCATCCACTCCAACACAAGAGACATCAATATTGGACAGGAAGGATGGGTCTGGCAGGTCTTGTTCTCGCAGAACACTACGGGCTGCACCTGTGTCAACTAGAAATGTGGTAGGGTGGCCTTCAATGGGTAAAGTCACTGTGGCAAGTGGCCCCCCCTTATCCCCTGTAGACACTGCCATGACAGGGGTTACGGACACAGGCTTGCCAATCTCCTAGTCATCGGGTTCCTCGACTATTGGAACCTGTTTGGTGGCTTTTGGAGCCGGGGCAGGCTTGGGTGGCTTTCTGGGTTCCCTTTGCTCCTTTCTTGGTTCTGGACAGTCACTTCTAAAGTGCCCCTTTGCTCCACAATTAAAGCAATGTCCCCCTTCCTCCGGTCTGGTACCTCTTGGGACTGGAGTGGAGCGGGATACCATGAGAGGAGCTGAAGTGGGTCTTCTTGGGGTCTGAACAGATTCCAAACCTCTAGCAACTAAAAGCAGGGTATCCAGGGGAACAACCTTATATTCAGGGCGTGCAGCAATGATTCCCTTGCGTATAGAGTCTTTAACACCTTGGACAAACGCACCTGACAGCATTTGTGAATGAATTTTGTCAGTAAGATCAAATCCCAAATCTGTAAACATTTGATACAGTCTTGCATGGAACCTTTCCACTGATTCTCCTTTATCTTGAATAACATCAGTAAGGCCAGCAGCCTGATCTGCAAGTTTGTCTTTAGCCCATTCTCTTAATTGGGTGCAAAAGGTTACCCCGGAGGGGTAATCAACATCACTGGAAAGCAGATCTGTACTGAGGTGACGGGCCATGCTCGGCCAATATGCATCCCCTGCTTTAATAGCACAAATGCTCAGTAAATCACGCCATGCGGCGGAATAGGTCTTTTGAATTTGAACTATCCCTCGGTAAAAAGGCATAGGCTGTTTTTCTGGGTCAGAGAGCGATTTCATTAATGCACTAGCTTGAGTGGGGTTAAAAGCAACATATTTAGGAGGGGTCCGTTCTCCCCGACCCTTGTGTCCAAAGGGATCATCGATAGAACGATGAGTTGAGGCTCCTGCAGCGGCTCCTGCAGCCTCCAACGAGTCCTGGGATAACCTATCCTCTTCTCCCTCATCTAATTCTATGATCTGAGCTCTCTTACGTGCAGGGCCCGAGTAAGGTGACAGGACCGGGGGATGAGCGGGGGTCCCAGATGCGGGGGTGGCCAGCACGTCATAACCTGGGGACAGGTAGTCACCGGGAATTACCGGCATCAGGGCTGTACTGGGGGCCGCCATATTGGTAGCCGGAAAAGGTACTGTATTAGGATTAAGGGAAGAAGTGGCGGCCATGTTGGATGTGGGCACATCCGGAGCGGACTGTGCCGGACTGGGCATGACCGGAACCTGGGGAGTGGCTTGGGGAAGGGGTAGTGGATACCCGGGATAGGGCAGGGCCATGGGATATGGGAAGGGGTAGGGCCAGGCTGGGGAGGGGAAGGAGGTGGGATATTGGACTGGGGTGGAGATGGGAGGGGACGGAGAGGGATTGGTTGAGGTGGGTGTAGAAGGAGGAGCCGGAGCAAGGGTGGAGAAGGTGGTTAGCTGGGCGGATGAAGAGGGGAGGGGATCAGTAACGGAGAGAGAATGTAGGGAAGGAATGGCAGATGAGATGTTAGGAGGAGGTACAGCAGGTAGCGTAGGGATGGATGAGGATGATGGGAATGTTAGAGACGGGGAAGGGGAAAAGAAAGATCCATCAGAATTCAGGACCGGGCAGACAGGGGAGGTGATGGGATGGGCGTTAGGAGGATTGGGAGTGGGGAACATAGTCAGCTGGCTATCACCTACTGCCGACTGAACCTTGGGGATAGACATTCCCTGGGCGCCATTTTTGGGCGCTGGCTGAGGGTAAACCCCAGTAACACAATTATTATGATACACAAACAATTTCACACCTTTGTGATTTATTTCTTCCTCAACCCAACCTTCTAGCTGAATAGCCTTCGCTACTCTGTACCATGCTTCAGCAGTCTTTAATAAATCATTATCTGTAAGCTTGCCTTTCTTTTCTGTCAGTAACCTACGCCAACTTTCTGGTTGCAATCTTCCACCTGTTGGTACAGCAATTTTACATACTTTTGCAATCTTTTCAACACCTTTAACCATCTCCTCGCCCTCTCTGTCCTCAACTAAATCACATGCTAACCAGCCCTTACTGGGCTTGCTCAAATCCTGCCCCATAATCCCTTTCCCTCTATACCAGCGTCCTAGATATAGGGAGAGAGAAGGAAAACTGAACAAGAACGTCTACAATGCTCGACTGCCACCTGAGAACCGTGGGATTTTCTCAGGTGCGTCTTCCCAAAACGTAGACTAGTCACTGAATCCGCCTACCCGGGGTGGTAGACACGGATTGGAGCGAGGTGAGAAGTGTGTGACCAATCACTTCTCTTTTAAGAGAAATAGGAGTGGATAGTATAATAATATAGGAAGTGTAGAAAGATGAAAGGCAAGGAAAATCCTTAGAGACAGACACAGGAGTGCATGAGACTCCTAATTAGACAAACAAGACAACAATATAATTGAAATACAGTGCATGCATCACAGTTCAAATTAAATCAACAGTAATCCCTTTCCTTTACTCGTGTGCTTACTCCAAAGTCACCTCCCTCAACCCCGCAGTGTCTCCGCTCGGAGAACGACTTTCATAAGTCTCACTACCAGCGGCCACGGAAAACAACTGACACCGGTCCGAGTTCCGTCAGCCTCCCTCTGCACAGTAGCCCACAAGAATGTGGCCACCTCTATCCTCACTCCCGTAGTGCCCCTATAAAACCCACTTATAAGTCTCACTACCACGTGATGCGGAAAACAAGCAATGCCTACTTGAATCCCCCCCAGGAAACAGAGTCCCCTGCCACAAGACTAAGTCCCCTACCACAAATAAACAGAAAACTGGAATTCCACCAGCCCCAGCGCTCAGGGTTGTGGTTACCAAAAGAAAACTGGAATCCCCCCAGCCGAAGCTGAGGTTTACCAAAACTGGAATCCCCCCAGCCGAAGCTGAGGTTTACCAAAACTGGAATCCCCCCAGCCTCAGCACTCGGGGCAGTGGTTACCAAACTTGGAATTCCACTAGCCCCAGTACTCGAAACTGTGGGTTACCACGTGCACAATGAGGCTAGCTGGGCTCTCAAAGTGTCACAAGAAGGATCACAGGAAATTATGAGTCTACACAAAATCCACAGTTCCAACAATCCTCTTTTTCCTTACAGCCACAGCCACGAGGCTCCTAAAAGAGGTAAACAGGCAAAGGAGACCCCCAGGAACGCATCCACAGGTCAACCCCCCTTTTTCCCTACAACCACAGCACCGTGGTTCCTAAAAGGAGTAAAACAGGTAACAGAAGACCCCCAGGAACGCATCCACAGGTCCACCCCCCTTTATCCCAAAAAGGGGTAAAATACAAACAGATAAACAGACAAACTGAAGACCCAGGCAAGTCCCCTCAGGTCCACCCCCCTTTATCCCAAAAAGGGGAAAAACAAGCAAGACAGAACCCCAGGCAAATCCCCTGCAGGTCCACCCCCCCTTTATCTCAAAATGGGGAAACAGGCAAACAATTCAAACACACCCAGGCAACAGATAGACTAAAATGCAGGTAAACAAGTGAGTAACGAGACACCGGGCAAGATATTACCTGTCTTTGATGTCCTCCCGGGAAGCAGTCACAGACACGTGGACGGGTCAATCAAAGGGGCCGGAACATACCGGTGGCTCTGCAGAAGTCTCTACCGTGTACCTGGAGGTGATCAATCTCCTTTCCTTCCCCCTGGATTCCTCCGTCCACCCTTGTCTTCCTTAGGACGGCTCACCGGCCGGACATAGCCCGGTGCCCCACGTTGGGCGCCAAGTTGTTATGGTACTTTTTAAAAGTAAACCAAAATGTTTAAATGTCTATCTGTTCCTGTCCAAATCAATAAAATTGAATTGCGTATATACGCTGAAGTAATTAAGTCTGACACACAAGGTTCAGGTTAAAATAACTTCGAGAAAGTTTATTGGCAAGTGAAGTAAAAGCGGGCGCGCAGGCCCTTTTAAGAGGCATTTTGCGTCATCATTGATTATTAGAATATCAGCAAATAAACATCATCAATTGGATTAATTGTTAAGTGTCGGGGTTAGTGTCTTACCTATTGGTTCGAAAAATTAAGAGGTTAGTCCCGTGCCCACCCACCAGAGGTGGGATTATTCTGGACACGGATGGGGATAAGGGGGTCTTGAGCGTCATTTTACACGGTCAATGATATCAGGCTTCATGTCCAGGTGCAAGGTCTCTTATGAATAGAACATTTCATTACTACTGTGTTCTCGTGGCCTTCAAACTACACTATCTTACAAGTTCTAAGGAGTAGCCAGCAAGGTTTAAGGAGTAGCCAGCACCTCCTGGTGCTTGTCCTTGCAGGAAACACAGTCTTTGTCTACTATACTAATTGGGTTGAGAAGTTCAGTCACGTAAGGTAGTTTTAAAAATGAACAAGTTAAGTCATGAGGACAAAATGGAGGATTGAAGAAGTCAGGTTGGGAGGACAAAATGGAGGAAGAAGTCACAGTATAAAGTTAAAATGGAGTTAGTACAATAATTCAATACAAGTACAATAATAATTTTTTATAATTCCACATCAACCATAATTGGACTTTCTTGGCCATCATATTCCTGTGCGTTTCCATCAAATAATAAAAATCTAAATAAAATGAAAAAAAAACAACCCTTTTACTAAACTAATGACGGACTGGCGATATCCTGTGTGATGTCACGTTAGTGTTCACAGTTAATATGAACATACTGATGGAGATGACAAAACCCACACATGGATCAAAACGTTGTCTGGCCAGTCACGGAATATCCGTCACTGTTTCTGTGAATTAATGCAGAGTCCGTCAGAGATAATGCTCGCTAAGACAGTCCCAGTCTGTCAAGTTCCCATCGGTGTCAATGGAAAAATACCAGCTATTGGAATGGCGTTCTTCATGAGTGTAACCGCTCAGAAAGCCAGATTGTTGGTGCTAGACTCGCTGGACCTGCCGGAACGCTAACTCCTTCGCAAATTTAATCCTTTAGCAGGTCTAATCACTAAACTCCAAATTGCAGCGAACTAAAACTAGATCTGCCAAATCCAGGCCTTAATAGCCAAGCTGTGACTATCGCCAAGAATCCTCCCCTATCCTCACCTTAAGTTTGCTATAATAAGGCATTTTGTGAATTACAATGCAGGTATCCCTTTTCTTTATTATTTATATAGTGCCATCAGACTCCGTAGCGCTGTACAATGGGTTGACGGTTCTAAAAGTGAAAGAATTGGCCGGAACATTCTATGGGTTACCATGGTTACTGCACCGCAGAAACACTCGTTATACATATATCCCTCCAGTCTGTCACAGAATCAAACACGAGCGATAACATTCAGATTCATATTCCAATGGAACATATCTTTCTTTCTGCATTTCTTTCTTTTTTATTCATTAAACACAGAATTATAGTGAATTAAAAATCAAACTGCAAAAATAAAGGTTCTTGCTAAATTCTTTAACCCCGCTATCGTCTGTTTGGATATTTTATTCTGAATTCTATATGGTTTGGTAAATAGCGCCCTGTAAACCATGAATTGTACAGAACTGATGGGGCTGGAAGCCAAGATAGCAGAACAGCTGTGTTGGGGAATTTTTCTAACTTTTGGTCTAAAATGTGCAATTCCCTTGTGAATAATGAAAGTCTTGCACAATTCTCAGTTTAGAGAATCTCCACAATATTTGTGCCATAAAGTGAGTCTAACCCCTCAACAAAGGGGGGTTCTGGATGATGGGATTGAAATCAATGATTGTATGTCGCTCTAGATAGGAAGGATCACACATTACACAGTGTAATAATACTGGGGACTTCTAATTAGTCTGAGCCAAGGAGCTTGCACTCTAATCTCCTTTCCCCCCAGGATTGTGGTTTATAGACCTGCTGGCTCATTTTGTTTCCAGACTGCTTTATAATCCGAATTAACATGATTACTGTGATTGTATCGAGTTCCAGCTCGCCCTGAGAGGACCTGTATCGGTGCCTTTAGATTGTCAGCTCCTTTGTCCCAGGCGGGGAAGCTGTTTGTACTGCCCTGCAGCCCCTGTTGGCGCTATGCTGTCAGTGAAAGGGTTACAGTGTGGCCCCCCGGGGGGGCGGCAGCAGCTGGCTGTCAGGCTCAGTCCGGCCCCCGTGGCCCCCCAGCAGTTCAGCCAATCCGGGGGCTGGGAAGCGGATGGTGTCCGCCCAGGGCCGGGGATGTGCCTGGGAGGGAGCCCGGGCTGCGGTCAGTGTGTTCCAGCTCGCCATGTACCCCCTGCTGCTGGCTGTGCTCTGCCTACTGGTCCCCGGGACTGCCCTCCCCCGGCACGGGCTCTATCCCTATGGGCTACCCCGGGGGGACACGCTGCTGCCGGGAGGGGACGATGAGACCTCGGATCCGGTGACCCTCACCCAGCCCCTGCTCTTCTTCGAGGCTCAGTTTAACCAGCTCTATGTAAGTGAAGCCCACCCTGGTACTCTGAACCCCCTTACCCCTGGCAGCTACCCACCCTGGTACTCTGAACCCCCCACCTCTGGCAGCTACCCACCCTGGTACTCTGAACCCCCTTACCCCTGGCAGCTACCCACCCTGGTACTCTGAACCCCCTTACCCCTGGCAGCTACCCACCCTGGTACTCTGAACCCCCCACCTCTGGCAGCTACCCACCCTGGTACTCTGAACCCCCTTACCCCTGGCAGCTACCCACCCTGGTACTCTGAACCCCCCACCTCTGGCAGCTACCCACCCTGGTACTCTGAACCCCCTTTCCCCTGGCAGCTACCCACCCTGGTACTCTGAACCCCCCACACCTGGCAGCTACCCACCCTGGTACTCTGAACCCCCTTACCCCTGGCAGCTACCCACCCTGGTACTCTGAACCCCCTTACCCCTGGCAGCTACCCACCCTGGTACTCTGAACCCCCTTACCCCTGGCAGCTACCCACCCTGGTACTCTGAACCCCCTTGCCCCTGGCAGCTACCCACCCTGGTACTCTGAACCCCCCACCCCTTGAAGCTACCCACCCTGGTACTCTGAACCCCTTACCCCTGGCAGCTACCCACCCTGGTACTCTGAACCCCCTTGCCCCTGGCAGCTACCCACCCTGGTACTCTGATCCCCCACCCCTGGCAGCTAACCCCCCCTGCCACTCTTACCCCCCACCCCTGCAGCTACCTCCTCTGGCACTCACCTCATGCTATAACCCCCAGCACTCACCTCATGCCACCCCTCTCCCCCCCACCCCCGGCACTCACTTCATGCTATCCCCAACAGGCACTGACTCTATGCAGCCCCCTGGCATTGCTCTTCCAACACCCACTGCTATTCACCACGTTAATATCACAATATCAGCCCTGCTCATATTAACTGTCATCTTGTGGAACTTGTACATTTAATGTTTGTGTCTGTTTTATTTCTGTGTGTGTGGTTTCCTCTCTAAGCGTGGTTTGTGTTTGGTGCTGTGTGTTACGTTGTGTTTCATGGTGTAAAAGCTAAATATATCCTTCAGCTGCATCACGCCATGGATGTATGAAAATTGAGGATTTTTTCCCAAGGAGAGAACTTCCGTCCAGCAGTCGTGTTTTATGTCCTGTCGCAGGGGGCACAGTGTGACGCTGAGCTTCAATCCAGTTCCTCCGATTTTATGGAGATACAATTCTCATGGTGATTAAGAATGTCAAAGCATAATAGAGTTGTACACGTAACACTGTGGGATCCACCTTTTGAGACCGACCAGTACCCACATCTGTACATTTATCAATTAGCGCTTTGTATCAAACACAGCGTGTGTATTCCAGTAATGTCCAAAAATCTCTGTTAAAGTGCTCACTGTACTTTGTAGAATATAATAGAAAATATTTGCACTTTTAATGTACAAAGAAAACTCCAGCGGGGATCGGCTGCTAAACCTCTTCTGTATACTGGATCCATCTAGCAGATTGTGGGCATTTTCTACTGCCGAACGTTGTGGAGCTGATTGTATAGCTCTATAAAATCTGAGGAATTTCATTTAACAATTTTTTGTAAATTTTTTTTGTGATCTGTGATAAATGATGTATTCTTGTCTTCTTTTTATTCATGTGATCTATAGGTTGGGACCAATGGCATTATCTCACCCCAAGACTTTCCCAGAGAAACACAATATGTTGACGATGGTTTCCCCACTGACTTCCCGGTGATCGCCCCGTTCCTTTCAGACATTGATACCAGCAATGGCCGGGGGAAGATTTATTACCGGCAAGATGTTTCTGATGAGATTGTCAACATGGCAGCTGGTCATATCCAGAGAGGCTTCCCGGAAGCTGCGTTCACGCCGACTAACGTCTTCCTGGTTACATGGGAGAACGTAGGAGCTTATGAAGAAGTGACGCGTCACTCTGCATCTTCTAACCGGGTAAGTAGCGTGATAAGCCAAACCAATATCTAAATACAAAGACATAGGAAAATCATAAAAGCTGATTACGTGCCAGAGGAAACCGAGGGGGAAAGCGTTCAAACGGAATCTTTCCAATTAAAAAGAGTGGAAATAGAACTGCTTCTGGGTTAATGTCCTAGTTCTGCGTCCGTTTAAGTATTGTCAGTTTCCTCTTTCATTTTAAACTTTATTTCTTTATAAGCAGAGATCACATTACCAGATTCTTTTAATTGCCAGTTTATAAAGAGTCTGCATCGCTGGGAATTTGCTGGAAGGTTACGGGTGGCGACTCAATCCAAACGTTGTCAGGCCATTTTGTGTGCATCTGTTAGATTAATAACGTCAGGAGATAGTCTGCTCTTTGAAACATACTGAGATACAGACATTGATGTGTAAATAAATACATATATACAGTTTTCGAGAATCTGGAATGTTTTCATCGCAGAATTAAGCACACCCCTTGTGGCTGTTTTCCTGAATCTCTCTGGTATACACTCAACGTTGTCATAGAGAGCATGTGATTGGCGCAGCGATGTGTTTTGCGTGCATGCGCACTAGCCTCCCAATGGGAAAGCATTAGATTGGCTGAGATCATCAAACTTGGTGTGTCAGCAAAGGAAACCGTCGCGACCGGCGTGGGAGTAACTTTAAATAAAAACGACCTTTTAAACAGTCAGGGGGGAGTCGGGTACCTCAATAGGTAAGGCATCACTGTACGATTTGTTTGTATTCCTTAAACCATAGTGTCCATTTAAGGAGATTCAACTTTTATGTCAAGAAAATCAAACTGTAAATATTTATTATTTTGATTTAACCTCTGCAGGTGTGTCTAAAATGTGCTCAACCTGCCTCATTCATTTGCCGCAATTCAAAGTTTAGGGAGTGGTTGTTTTTATCCTATATATCACGGATCCTGAAATAGGGATTTTCTACCTGCTGAATGGGTCCCTAAAGGTGGATTGAATGATCGGCTACAAAACAGCAGATTTCAAACCCTTTATTACTGTTATTCTGTCGCCTATAAATTGTAGAATGAAGCTGTTTGACGCTGCTAGGGCTGTGCAAATCGCGCTATATATCAGCCTGTCTTGTTTTATAGCGGTAGGATGGTGTACATCACTTGTTCACTAATTGTTCATTTAACAATCTATCGCAATGGGAGCGCCTCTTTATTCAGTGCGGCCTTCGTTAATCCATCATTCGTCATTGTGTGTCTATTCATCCATCACCGTGGGGCCCACCTCCTGAGTACCACAAATGACCCCGGGTCAGGTAGGTTAGCTGTCCGTCACGCAGTTGATGCTTAGTGTGTTATCTATGTGGCCTCGCAGCTTGGAGAATATCCTGGTTTGAGGCGAAGAGCTCGGTTTGTTTCTAGTTCTATATGGAGTGTGGGAAGGTGGATAAATTGTGCTGTTTATAACATTATTACGCCTTAGTCTCAATGGCCGCCTTGCATATTTATAGCATCTATAAACATGTCTGAATGTCTAACCATCTGTATCGAGACGAGATAAGTGTCCACGAACACCATTCTAAGCAAACCATTCTAGCTGCACCGGGAGGGAAATAAAGGAACAGGGAATAAAATCCCATTCTTCGTTTAGTGAATAACTGCGTGTAAACCGTTTGTTTCAGGCTAGTACCCTGCACCCAGTTTTCGCAGACCCCTGTCTACTCCTACTGCAGAGAACCCGATACTCCTTTTCCTTTGGTTACTGAGCCTAAAGTGGACATTGCTGTCTTGTTGACACAGCTGTCCAAGATCTTATTTCTTATTTAAGTATGTGTTTGTTTAGTAAATCCTACTGACAATAGAAAGACACTCCACGTCTAAAATCCTCCTATCTTCCTCTTTAATCCCATCCAAGCAGCAGGAATTCTAAAGGAAAGCCGTCATTGTGTGATGGAGAGTTTAACATTAGTGGATTAGTGATTGCTGCTAATACTCGTTTTAATATAAACAGATTACCGTTGTCCTATCTTTCTGCTAAAATGACTTGTGGACAGAACATTAAATAGAAATCTATTTTTCCTCTGAATTCACAGTTGCTGCATTGTGTTGGCACATGATTAGTTGGACTCTGCAAATTTTGCTTGGATTTAGTCACCCCACTTGCGAGCCCACCTTGCAGACATTAATCAGCTACAAGTTTTTTCTGGTTGGTCCGGTCTGAGCCCCCAATAATATTCGTTGAGAAACTTGTAGAAGTGAGCACAGCCACTCCCGGTATCGTGTGAAATTTGTGTTAACTTTAATAAAACGACAGGACTTGCTGCTCCGTTTACAATGGCCAATATTTTATACACATTCCTGCTTGTCATTTTATCAAGTCATGTAAAACATTAGTGTTTAATGGGCTGGAAAAACCTACATAAATAGAAATGCGTTTTGCTAATCTGTGAATTTTACCCATCGTATCCGCGTTTTGTTTGTTTTCTACCCATTTTGCCATCATGCAATGTAAAGCAGTCTATTTCTCTTCCTGATCCTGGCTTGGTGTCATGAGATTTGGAATTCAGAATTGATTTATAATTATAAATATTTACTGTAAGCTGTCTCACCCCCTCACTTAGATCTAGTCCGCGTGCTGGAGTTGGGCTAAATGTGATGACAAAGAACAGATATTGTGGTTTTCTCGAGAGAATATTCATTTATTTGTTCAAGTCTTTCAGAGCTAATTAAAACAAACAAACTTTTCATGTCTTTGTTTTGGAAATATGCACAGCCTGTTCCCAGAGCAAACAAAATCGGAGTATGGGGATATTTTATTAAAGGGCCGGGAACTGAAAACTGGGGAGTAGTCTGAAAGTGCAGCAATCGTCACGTCTGCGGTCACCTGCCCATCAGAGCTAACCCTCGCTTGTACCAGTTGTGGCCTGTGTCCATATACTGGGCAAGTCTCTGGTTTATGCCACACTTCTAAACTATTGTACTAGGCAGAGTCCTCAGAGATGTTTGTATTCGGTTCACACGCGAAGTACGGCGTTATGAGGACTTGTTCCTGATGTGCGCTTACAGCACGGCTATTGAGAGCAACCACAGCTCTGCGTGGAAGCCTCTTTATAAACTGGGGCGATCCTTGTAAGGCCTGTTCATGGTATTCGTTTTCCATTCTAACTGCGCTAACCCAAGCTAAACATTTAGATAATATAAATTCTGGTTTGGTACTTTCTCATCGAGCTTAATGGATGAATCTCTCTGCCCTTGTTAATCATATTGGCGTCTCCTGAATTCTAAAATCTGAACGTAGAACACGTTTCAGAGCCGTTCTCTTTACTCGCCAAATCTCTAGTTTTTTCCGTTTACAGACTATTTTCCTTTTGATTATTTAAACGTCAGGACATTCCAGAGGTGGCTGAATTATATAACATTGAGGGTTTGGATTTTAACCCCTCAGGGTCTCAGTGCCACTCTGTGCTGCCATCACACTCCTGTCTCTGTATACCCTGTGCCAAAATGGAATGTTCCACTTCTATAACTTTGGCAGCTGGACGCAGCCGTACATTAATGTGTGAGTCATTTTATGATTAAATTAGAAGTTTGGTTTCTTTTCCACACTGCCTGTTCCCTGTGTAGAATATTACAGGATTGGTGACATGGGCAGACGCTTTGACTTTTTCCTGTGAAATGCCTCGTCACAAGAAAGATCACTCACTAAACAGATACTAGTGAGCATCCATTAATGAATTGGGCACTGGCAGCAATTGTAAAGTATTACTGGATTTGGCCGTCCTATATGGCAGCCGTGGTGTAAGTGAGCTGGTTTTGGTATACTAGCTGCCAGTCCTGCCGGTGTCTGGTGTCTAGTGTCAGCGTACTTGGCAAGTATGTAACAGTAAAACTAATTCACCATAAGACGCGAACTGCTCTGTTTGATTATGATGGACATATCTAAGAAATATCTGGCATCTAGCATTTCTGGCACTGATTTATTGTAACCGGAATGTTGCCAACAAAAGTCCCGGCATAAAATTCTTTTACAGAGCTAGTGGGAGATAACCTCACATAACCTCTCCATGTTCTGATAAATGTTCACAGCAAATCGAAAGAACACACATTGCCAGTGCCTTTGTTTTTATACAGCGCATTGACTCTACTGGGTTTGAGTGATGGGAGTTGGGATCCACCACACACTGTAATGCTATAAATTGCCGTCCCCTTGGTTATATCGATTGAAGTTGACCTGCCTGATTTCAGGGCCTTGTTAATTCATTTTATGAGCATGGACTCTTGTAAGGGATTAAGAGGGGGGATAGGGGTGTGGGGTGTCAGCTGATTACAGATTACTCCTTACATTGCCAGGGACCAATCCTCCCTAGGGGCCCATCCTCTGTATCCAGGGTTAATAGTAAAGAAGTTAATTGACTGTTCAGGGTCTCGGTGGGAGGGTGGACTGTGGTTGGGATTGCTGAGCACAGTCATGGCTGAAAGCCCCTTAATGTGTTAAGTGTTAATTATTAGCTAGATAATAATGGAGGCAGCTAATACTGGAGGCAGCTCCCCTCCCCAACCCCTCCAGCCCCAGACTCATTCATGGCAGCCCTACTGCACACATTGTAAACCCAGCGGGCGCTCGTGGGCTGCCTTTGAAATCTGCAAGCAGGAGGAAATGATTAAATGGACTTTGGAATTTTTACTGGGGGTATTTACTAAGCAGTGAGTTCCTGTGTGATTACCAAGCGATTGGAAGTTTGTAAGACAGTCAAGCGAGAGCATATTTAAAAATTACTGTTTTGATCAAAATGTTCCAATTTGCTATTTATGGAACAAACGTGGCGTATCTAGCTCATTTCGGCAGTTTGGTGTCATGGAGGGACAGTAATTCAAGGCGTTTTTCACCCTCTATCTCCTTTTTATATATATTTTAAATTCTATTTAGTATTCTTACTTCATGAGACTGCATGCTGCCGGCTATGTTTATTTCATTCAGTTTAGGGAGAACTCATTGCAAATTCTGCACAGACTGAATTCATAGTGAATAAATACATGCATTTAGTTTTTCCATATTTTGCATTCTCAATCCTGCACATTTATAAACGGAAAATAAATGGGTTCTATCCATCACTTTATGTACATTGACCCTAAATATCTGTATTTGGTGTCCGCTCACCAAACATGATGAATCTTGCAGCCTTTAATAGGAGACAAGTCTGTCTTTGAGTAACGTTCTTGAACGATGTATCCGCAAGCATTATGTACTAACACAATACATTGCCAAGATACTGCAGGGCTCAACGGAACCAAATGCTTTCTTTTTACTTTGTGTTTTCTGGGGAAAAAAGGGAAATCTCACTGTATCCTTCCTGGAGAAATAATTTCCCAAATTAAAGAATAAATCCTTTTTGGTTCCTAATCTCTGATCTTGAGTCGAACCGGGTACAGTTTTTCTGGGTCACCTAACATAAGCACAATGGTCTAATCCCTGTCTCTGTCATTTTGTCAGATTGCCAGTGTGATAACACAAGCCGTGTTCATATAGAAAACTGCTCAGTCAATCGTGCAAAGCTCAACTGCCTGTAAGGCCAAAATAGAAATAAAATCTTATTAACTTTATAATAAAGTGCCAGTCACAAAGTAATGAGAGCTTGTCTCAAATACTACAGAGAAAACAAAACCGTGAAAAACAATCCATAAATACACATTACTGTATGTAGTTTCATTACAATAAAAAGATGGTGAATCAGAAAGCTAAAAGGAACTGACTCACATTGTACTGAGCCCAAAAACTGCTCGATATTGACTCCGAGTAATGTGAGTATATTCAGATTAATCTTGTGGAATGTAATATGTAACTATTTAGTAATTTATTGCATGATGAATATGGGATTCAAAATTGATTTTAATTTACACATGGATTTTTTTTTTATATTGGATTTTTTCTCCAGTTGAACACGTTCCAGGCTGTGCTGGCATATGATGAGTCCGACGCCTACGCCGTGTTTATCTACCCAGAGGATGGGCTTCAGTTTTTTGGAACTCGCCCCAAGGAGTCATATAATGTAAACCTTGAACTCCCGGCCAGGGTGGGATTCAGTCGAGGGGAGTCGGAGACCGTGAAAAGGGAAGCACCTTTCTACAGCTTAACCACTAGTGAGCAGTCTGTCAAGAACCTCTACCAGTAAGTAATGTCTTTACTCCGAGCAGAGCTTATCCAGTACAAAGCTATGAGGAATGGATCCCTCGTGTGCACTAATGTTTCAGACAGGGTTTACTCAGTCTGAAACGGGATACATGCATTGAAATACAAAATGAAATCCCTGCATCCATAAACGTTGCCAGCACAGGGTACCGGATGTCGTATAATCATTCCCGCGCTCTGAAAGGGATCTGCTGTAGCGTAAGATAAAATCGAGATTAGACCAATAATGTAAAACTCTGTATCATTGTGATAAATACAGTGTTTTGGGGGATTAGGGAAACCACAACTTCATCACTTATCATATTTTTTAAGTATTTGTTACACGTGGGACTGGCTGCTGGTTCAGGTGTGGTAGATGGTGCTGATGGGTGATGGTGCTGGGATAACTGATGGGTGATGGTGCTGGGATAACTGATGGGTGATGGTGCTGGGATATGGTACTGGGATAACTGATGGGAGATGGTGCTGGGATAACTGATGGGAGATGGTGCTGGGATAACTGATGGGAGATGGTGCTGGGATAACTGATGGGAGATGGTGCTGGGATAACTGATGGGAGATGGTGCTGGGATAACTGATGGGAGATGGTGCTGGGATAACTGATGGGAGATGGTGCTGGGATAACTGATGGGAGATGGTGCTGGGATAACTGATGGGTGATGGTGCTGGGATAACTGATGGGTGATGGTGCTGGGATAACTGATGGGTGATGGTGCTGGGATAACTGATGGGTGATGGTGCTGGGATAACTGATGGGTGATGGTGCTGGGATAACTGATGGGTGATGGTGCTGGGATAACTGATGGGAGATGGTGCTGGGATAACTGATGGGAGATGGTGCTGGGATAACTGGTGGGAGATGGTGCTGGGATAACTGATGGGAGATGGTGCTGGGATAACTGATGGGAGATGGTGCTGGGATAACTGATGGGTGATGGTGCTGGGATAACTGATGGGTGATGGTGCTGGGATAACTGATGGGTGATGGTGCTGGGATAACTTATGGGTGATGGTGCTGGGATAACTGATGGGTGATGGTGCTGGGATAACTGATGGGAGATGGTATTTGGGATAACTGATGGGTGATGGTGCTGGGATAACTGATGGGTGATGGTATTTGGGATAACTGATGGGTGATGGTGCTGGGATAACTGATGGGTGATGGTATTTGGAATAACTGATGCATGATGGGTGATGGTGCTGGGATAACTGATGCATGATGGGTGATGGTATTTGGGATAACTGATGGGTGATGGTATTTGGGATAACTGATGGGTGATGGTATTTGGGATAACTGATGGGTGATGGTATTTGGGATAACTGATGGGTGATGGTATTTGGGATAACTGATGGGTGATGGTATTTGGGACAACTGATGGGTGATGGTATTTGGGATTACTGATGCATGATGGGTGATGGTTCTGGGATAACTGATGGGTGATGGTATTTGGGATAACTGATGGGAGATGGTGCTGGGATAACTGATGGGAGATGGTATTTGGGATAACTGATGGGTGATGGTATTTGGGATAACTGATGGGAGATGGTGCTGGGATAACTGATGGGAGATGGTATTTGGGATAACTGATGGGTGATGGTATCGGGATAACTGATGGGTGATGGTATCGGGATAACTGATGGGAGATGGTATTTGGGATAACTGATGGGTGATGGTATCGGGATAACTGATGGGTGATGGTATCGGGATAACTGATGGGTGATGGTGTTTGGGATAACTGATGGGTGATGGTTCTGGGATAACTGATGGGAGATGGTGCTGGGATAACTGATGGGAGATGGTATTTGGGATAACTGATGGGTGATGGTTCTGGGATAACTGATGGGTGATGGTATCGGGATAACTGATGGGTGATGGTATCGGGATAACTGATGGGTGATGGTATCGGGATAACTGATGGGTGATGGTATCGGGATAACTGATGGGTGATGGTATCGGGATAACTGATGGGTGATGGTATCGGGATAACTGATGGGTGATGGTATCGGGATAACTGATAAATGATGGGTGATGGTATCGGGATAACTGATAAATGATGGGTGATGGTATTTGGGATCACTGATGGGTGATGGTATTTGGGATAACTGATGGGTGATGGTATTTGGGATAACTGATGCATTATGGGTGATGATATCTGGATAACTCATGGGTGATGGTATTTTGGATAACTGATGCATGATGGGTGATTGTGCTAGGAGTATCCGTATGCACAGCTGAAAATCAAAACCTCTTTTGTTGTCCTGATTCAGAACATGTTCCCATCCTCCACCAGTTATAGAGTGTACAACTTGGTTTATTTTATCTGATTTACTAACAATGTTTAAATGGTAATTGGTAGCATGTAACCTCACATGTTTTTATATGCAATTAAAGAAAATACATAGTGCTGCCGGAATATTCAGATCCAACTCGTGTCATGGCTTTTGGACGGTTGTATTTAACTGATAAATAAACTATCCTTTCCCTTCAGCCCTTGTATACATTAACTGTGCTCCCATTAGTTAAAGCGTCCAGTCTTGTCTTAAAGACAAATAAGTGTGTTAATACTTCAATCACAAATATAGGTTAGCCCAGTCTTCATACAAAACATTGTATTTTAAAAAATTTTTTACATGAGGTTTGTTCACTAAGCTGGGTTTGTGGCAGCTGAAAAGAGTTGCACATTATTTGCCATAATATATAGCCTGGTTTAAAAAAAAAAAAAGTGAGTTTTTCAAATTGTGGTCACAAATTTGAGATCATTTTGTCAGTTCTGCAATTCTGGTTTGGTGATTTAAGCTTCACTGCATTAACAATCCACACCTTAGATTATTCAAAGTCAATTAAATCAATGATCCTTCTGATTTGTAGGTCAAGTAATGTTGGAATCCCTGGAGTTTGGGTCTTTCACATCGGTAGCATTTCAGAACTCGATAATGTCATACCAGCTAAATTTGGTGATGTGTCTGTGAGGGGCACACATACCGGACCCACCAAAACTCTTCTTCATGAAGAAGATGACATTGAAGATGCTGATGAGTATTCAGAGCCATTCTATGAGGATAACGGGGATGATTTGGAGTATCCAACGAGTGAGACCACCGAAATGGAACCAATTGATGCATACACAGACCGTAACCTAAATACGGGGTCCCGTGGAGTTTTAGACATTGATGATCCTAATTCACATACCTCCCACTCAGACATTGAACCATCGTTGCGTTATACTCCAGTAGATGAATCTTTATCACCTCGTGAGCCAGTCAATCCATACCAACCTAATGAGTCTGAAGATATAGATGTTCCTCTTGGTGAACCTGAAATACAGCCTGGAGAGAGGTGGTCGGAGACTGACGACGACTCTTCCTATAATAAAAATCTTAGCGTTTATCCAGAAACCGTAGCCCCGCCTTCAAATACCGAAATTCTCACCGGATATCCTGAAAGTGAAGTGGTTTCACGGGGTGACCAACTGCCTGATCGGGATTATAGAAGGAATCCCATTACTGAGGATGTTGGCTTAGACACCGATGGTAAGAGAACTTTTACGATTATTGTGCATTTAGGTTGCATTAGGTTGTATTGGCCAAGGGCTGCCAAAAGGTAGATCCCCAAATGTTGTAAAACTACCACTCCCATGATGCTTTGCATGCCTTTAGATTGACAAAGCATCATGGAAACTATAGTTCTACAACATCTGGGGATCTTATATTTGGGCACCCCTGTATTAGGCTGCTTTGAGAGTAAACAATGCAGAATGTGTTGGCACATTTACGTTTGTAAATCTGGATGGCACCACGTCCTAAGTTAGAACCTGCTAGACGTCCAGTGCATGGAGTTGCCAGACTCCTCATTACAGGTACAACAGGTAAGTACTTTTTAGGGATGTATTTCCACCGTAGCAAAGCCGCATTGTGACCCCAAATATCCGCTTGCCTGTGTGGGAATGACTCCCTTTACCTGGTGTGAAGAGATTGTCCCCTATTTGTTTAGTGTAATTTCTCCATGTAGCATACCTGATTTAATACACTTTCCAAGTCAGTACTGTTAGAAAAACGTTCTAAATTAAATTCCCAGAGACTTTAATGGTAAATAAACCAATTGGAAACTTTTTCTAACCGTGTTCGAAAGCTAATTTTGAAAGCTTATTAAATCGAAGCCTTAGATTTATTTCTTTATAGATTTTTATTTTATCCATTTCCCCAGTTTCCTAAATGCATCGAGGTGCAGTCAGTTTTACTTATTTGCCTTCAATACACCTGTAGCGCATATAGTTTTGATACGATTGCCGACTTACTGTCTGTACATTAAGCTGTGCGAGAGAGAACACAAAACCCGAACGCCCATCACGATCGTATTATCTGCGTCACAATGTTTTATTTGTGTAACTCTCCCCACACAGCGATCCATTAGTCTGCGTTAGCTCATTCACCCATCAGGATAGCACGATGCTGGTCATACTTTATTCTCTCCGTACTATGGGAAGCATTTAAAATGTGTCGAGCGATAACAAGACATATTGCATGTCACAACTTTTAACGGTACATTTTTTTCATGTGCCCTTTTAATTTAATCAAATTTAAGTTAATAAATAATGTCATTTTATTGGCCAACCCAGCATAACCTGAGGGAATGGCTGTACATTGATTTTCAGAAGCCATTTTTTCGGTGTTCCTTGCGTTACTATCATATTACAAAAGAACAGACAGATCCTGGTTTTGCTATTGTAAAAACACTGCGTGTTAGGAGGGACAGAAATAAAGCTACGCGCACATACAAGAAGCAGCGAGGAGGAAGGGTTTACAAGCAGACTGATATACTAAACCGAGTATGCAAAACATACAGCTATTGATTAAGCCCAAGTGCAATAAAATGTACTATCCTTTAACATACTATCTTTGAGAAGCCGCTGTCATCACCTTGTCTTATACTCTCCATTTCTAGATCCCAACCAAGTGAGTGTCTGCTTTCTTACCCGTTATTCTTAAAGAGAATCTGATCTAATAAAAGCGGACATTTTCTGCAAGGGAAGACAAATTAATCTTTCATTATTTGTAGAGGTGGTTCAACTAACGTAAAAATAAAGTGAATGTTATTTTATTTTAAATAATCTCTTACATCTTTTAAAAAAAACTTTTTTTTAATACCGGTGTTTTATGAAGCGTCATTCTTTCTCGTTTCATTGCGATGTTTAATTTGTCTTATCTTTCTTACCCAGTATTCGCGTACATCCCTGTGAACAGAGAGACCTGCAATCAGAAACGAGGACTCTGCTCCCATCACTCTGTCTGCACGGATTACGTCACGGGATCGTGCTGTCACTGCCAAGAGAGTTATTATGGGAATGGCCTACATTGCTTACCAAAAGGTGTTTTACTTGTTGTTTGGGTTTTTGGGTTTGGGGGCTTGTTTTCATTCTTTAACAGTTGGGATGAAAAGAAGCACTTTATTTAACTTCCAAATGCCTGTAAATTGCATTAGTTTGGGATAGTCGGGGTATTGAGATGGCGCACTAGATACCTGGAATGCCTCCCTAGGTTATCAGGGTGTCAGTCTCTGGCCTGATAATGGGGGTCTGTAAGGCCTCACCAGATAACGGGGGTCTTGGGATGCAGTGCCAGATATTTAGGACCATTTTTAAGCTTGCGGTTACCTGTTAAAGCATTTAATATCCAGTTAGATCTCTTCCTCTCTCTGTTTAAAGCCTGTCAATCTATTAATGTTTTAATTATCTCTTCCCAGGAGCGCCACACAGAGTAAATGGTAAAGTGAGTGGGAATATCTTGGTTGGACAAACTGCGCTCAGTTTTGAAGGGGCTGATTTGCATGCGTATGCAGTGGTGAATGATGGAAGAGCGTATACGGCCATCAGCCAAGTCCCCGAGCCGGCATCCTGGTCCTTGGCGCCACTGATTCCTATTGGGGGGCTGTTTGGTTGGCTTTTTGCTCTGGAGAAACCCGGATACCAGAATGGCTTCAGTATTACTGGCAAGTGAACTATAATGTGATTAGATTGCCGATCTGAGCGAGACAACAGCAAGTCCTGTTATGCATATTTTGCCTGATGAATGAAATAGTATAGGTGTTTTTTTTTTGTTTTGTTTTTTAAAACCGATCCAACTACATGTAATCTGATATTAGAATAGCTTCATTGATTTCAGAGCAACACAAACCAGTACAGGACGTCACTGGGTGAGAATAGCGTTTAACAGACTGCCTGTAACTGTCTGCTTCTCCCTGAATGGAGCTTAGTAACGGCAAAATCCTGCGGCAGTTAGCATGCAGGTAATATCAGCCAATATATGCTGTGACTGTCGTAGTTTAGATCACCGTCCAGTAATTCCTTTTTCCCCATAAAAGAATTTTCCCAATAATCCACAGGAATAAATATCGCTGGTAGAACGAAATAATCCACACATGAGCCAAAGCTTAATGCTGCAACAAGACTGATTTACTGGAATTACTGGAAGCAACAGGCATTCAATTTAAACAGTAACAGACTCCTCCTCTGGGACAGGCTAGATAATTGAGTTTCAGCAACATGCTAAACTCAATTATTTGCTGGCCAGAAACATTACAATTTACAGCATTTTCAGAAAAGTACTTTCTATAACACATACAATTATAGCATTTACATCCTAGGGTAGCTGAGGATACTGGGAGTCACATATCCAAATCTCACGAAATTCCGTTCGGTAGTTTCCGTGTCGCATTGTGTGGAAGTTTGACCGGCTCGCCCTGTGGTGGTATCCGCTTTACAGTTCCATGAAATCAGCAGCAAGAGCCGGTCTCCGTTCGCGTAAAATTACACGAAAACTACCATACGAACGTTGTATTTGGTTAGATAGACATGCTCCCCTTGTTCGGTAGATTCCACCTCCCGAATGCCGGTTTGATTTGTGAAGTGGAAAGTAGTCAGCCGGGACTTCCATGATGACCGGGAGTTTCGCGGAATTGCCATGCCGTAAACAGTTCCAGGCAAATCATGCGTAAGTCCCGCTGACCGTGTTCGTGAGATTTAAGATGGCCGCCATCCTTTGTTCTCGCCACGTGTTCGTATGCCGAATGGCGGCCACCTAGGAGCAATTAAGTGCGGTTTCCTCAACATTCTAAGTTCTGATTGCTACCCAGGGTGGTCTCTGTTCTGTAGACGAATACATTGCTCAACATACATAAACGGAACGAACGTATTATTCGAATTTAAACTGCAGGGAGAAGGCATAACCGAAGGCACACAGGTAAATGCATACAAATCCTTCACATATGCAATATGCACAGTCATTTTTTTTTCTGTTCTGTTTTTTTCATAGGTGCCAAGTTTGTACACAACATTGAAATAGTATTTTATCCGGGCCAAGAAGCCGTCTATATAACTCAAACAGCCGATGGCTTTGATTCTGAGAATTACATCAATTTGAAAACAAAAATTCAGGGGAAAATCCCATATATTCCTCAGACATCAACTATCCAAATCCCCCAGTACACAGAGCTGTACCATTACTCCGGATCAGGTAACGTTGTTCTTTTAGAGTATATCTGCGTGCATGAGCGTAATCAACATTGATATCTATTCAGAACCTCCATTAGCACTAAACGGGTTAATATGTGTATATAATACCCACAATACTTATTATTCTGTCTGCCCTACGTCCCCTGGAGATTACCCTTTAGACACCATCAGTGAACCGCCTAGGGGACCTACAGACTGCTAAGAACTTCACGTGAGCGTAAAAGGGATAGTACTGAAAGAGTTAATCTTTTTGGTAACTTTTTAAATTGAGAAATAATTAGTTTGTATGTATGTGTATATATATATATATTTTCTCCAAATGTATTAATAAATGAATCACTTGGGAACCATTGTCTGCTTGGTTGTCCCCTTGGCTGGTGTTTTACACAAACAGAACACGTCAATAACCTGCTGATTGCGTAGAATGGAAACGCAGAACACGACCATAGTTCTCAATGCGAAAAGCACAAACTAATATAATTCATGTTATCTGGTGCTGGTTAACGCTGTGATTTGTTCTGTATTCACTTTATATTGGGCTTTTTATTGGGATGCACGTTAGAAAACATTTTTTATTGATACTCTTCGTATTTTTATTAAATGTCTGTCTTTATCTTCAGTTGTGACTTCGAATGCCGTGAGAGAGTACACCGTGACATCCGAATCTAACGAAGTGCAGAAATTCTCTTATCGGCTGCGCCAGAATGTTAGTTACTATGACTGCGAGCACGCACAAAGGTTTCCTCCCAATGCGCAGAAGTTGAGCGTTGATCGAGTGTTCGCTTTGTATAATAAAGATGAGAAAGTTGTGCGATACGCCATCACGAATCATGTTGGATCAGTGCACGGTGAGTGTTATATTTCATGTGTTAAATCACATCTGTATTCAGAGAGGGCACAAGCAGGGCATTTTATCTAAATTCACTTGTATCCCATGATCCTCTGGTACAAGATAATTGTGCAATGGCGCATCATATTCTTGATATTGTGAGTTTCCCAGTATTAAGTCCTAATAAGCTGTTGGGCTTTGAATGCATTGTGGAATAAGTGCTGGCAAAAGTGATACAATTTAAAAGTTAATTAGGCGTGAAGTTCCCGGTGTGATAAATTTGTGTACACACACAACATGCCTCAAAAGTTTTGAATTAAAGGGAAACTCCAGTGCCAGGAAAACGATCCGTTTATCTGGCACCAGATAACAAAAAATGGAAAAAAAACTATCCTAAAATTGTGCATTTTATAAGCATCCCATCTCAATAAAAGGGAAATGTCTCTCGCTAACTCCACAGTGTAACTCTGATCATACCCAGCCAGTTTGAGGATATATATTATTATTATTTTATTATTTATATAGTGCCATCAGATTCCGTAGCGCTGTACAAATATCTGGTAATAATCCCATTGTATAATTGTAAAAACTCTGTATATAACGCTACTAATAAGTTATTCCTGTAGAAGCCAGCCAGCAGGTTTGCGAACACCTCGTCCGTGGCTCTGTAAGGGCGTCTGCCTCTGCCTCGGACGATCAGGGAGGATTTCCCCCTGTTTTTCCCTCTTTATCTCCTTAACAAGATGCCTTTCAGCTGTTTTATTCTGTGTGCAGAGGGCGTCTGCTTAGCAGCCTGTTCGTATAACAATGACCCTTTTCTGTTCTGTTAGTGAATGAGTCACTTGGCTCCAGTTTTGGGTTTAGGAAGTCAATGCATCTAATGTCCTCCATAAAATACTGTGAAGAGGAAGATTGCTATTCATCAGCCAAACTCATAGAGGAGAAGATAAAGATCCCTTTGAGGCTGTCAGGGGAACAAAGACAAATTCCATGCTTGAGATAATGAGATGGTGGCTTCCCTTTGTACATCCTGCAATGTCTGAATTACGGTGTTGGTGTAAATTGCACCTACCACTCAATGAATGGCTTCATTACGGGATGCTGAATACTGTGAAAAAACGGTGACGCCTGGGTTTTACGGCTCTGCGCTGAGCGTCCTGTAGGGAATAGACATATCAAAATAATAACTGTCTGTTTTTCTGTAATTGTAGGTGAAATTGAGTATTTTATTTTCTGTATACTCTGTGCAACCCCCTCGTACAGGTAAAAGCACCAATAAAACAGGACTCACCATTTGTGCAGACTTTTTCGCTCCCCTGGATGTTCTATACAGCTCATACAGCGCGGCATTCACTGAGTGAGACATTCAGGGTCCCGGGATGTTCTATACAGCTCATACAGCGCTACATTCACTGAGTGAGACATTCAGGGTCCCCGGATGTTCTATACAGCTCATACAGCGCTGCATTCACTGAGTGACACATTCAGGGTCCCCGGATGTTCTATACAGCTCATACAGCGCTACATTCACTGAGTGAGACATTCAGGGTCCCCGGATGTTCTATACAGCTCATACAGCGCTACATTCACTGAGTGAGACATTCAGGGTCCCCGGATGTTCTATACAGCTCATACAGCGCGGCATTCACTGAGTGAGACATTCAGGGTCCCGGGATGTTCTATACAGCTCATACAGCGCTACATTCACTGAGTGAGACATTCAGGGTCCCCGGGATGTTCTATACAGCTCATACAGCGCTGCATTCACTGAGTGAGACATTCAGGGTCCCGGGATGTTCTATACAGCTCATACAGCGCTGCATTCACTGAGTGAGACATTCAGGGTCCCCGGGATGTTCTATACAGCTCATACAGCGCTGCATTCACTGAGTGAGACATTCAGGGTCCCTGGATGTTCTATACAGCTCATACTGCGCGGCATTCACTGAGTGAGACATTCAGGGTCCCGGGATGTTCTATACAGCTCATACAGCGCGGCATTCACTGAGTGAGACATTCAGGGTCCCCGGATGTTCTATACAGCTCATACAGCGCGGCATTCACTGAGTGAGACATTCAGGGTCCCGGGATGTTCTATACAGCTCATACAGCGCTGCATTCACTGAGTGAGACATTCAGGGTCCCCGGGATGTTCTATACAGCTCATACAGCGCTGCATTCACTGAGTGAGACATTCAGGGTCCCCGGGATGTTCTATACAGCTCATACAGCGCTGCATTCACTGAGTGAGACATTCAGGGTCCCGGGATGTTCTATACAGCTCATACAGCGCTACATTCACTGAGTGAGACATTCAGGGTCCCCGGGATGTTCTATACAGCTCATACAGCGCTGCATTCACTGAGTGAGACATTCAGGGTCCCGGGATGTTCTATACAGCTCATACAGCGCTGCATTCACTGAGTGAGACATTCAGGGTCCCGGGATGTTCTATACAGCTCATACAGCGCTACATTCACTGAGTGAGTCATTCAGGGTCCCGGGATGTTCTATACAGCTCATACAGCGCTACATTCACTGAGTGAGTCATTCAGGGTCCCGGGATGTTCTATACAGCTCATACAGCGCTGCATTCACTGAGTGAGACATTCAGGGTCCCCGGGATGTTCTATACAGCTCATACAGCGCTACATTCACTGAGTGAGACATTCAGGGTCCCGGGATGTTCTATACAGCTCATACAGCGCTGCATTCACTGAGTGAGACATTCAGGGTCCCCGGGATGTTCTATACAGCTCATACAGCGCGGCATTCACTGAGTGAGTCATTCAGGGTCCCTGGATGTTCTATACAGCTCATACAGCGCTACATTCACTGAGTGAGTCATTCAGGGTCCCGGGATGTTCTATACAGCTCATACAGCGCGGCATTCACTGAGTGAGACATTCAGGGTCCCCTGGATGTTCTATACAGCTCATACAGCGCTACATTCACTGAGTGAGACATTCAGGGTCCCGGGATGTTCTATACTGCTCATACAGCGCTGCATTCACTGAGTGAGACATTCAGGGTCCCCGGGATGTTCTATACAGCTCATACAGCGCTACATTCACTGAGTGAGACCTTCAGGGTCCCGGGATGTTCTATACAGCTCATACAGCGCTACATTCACTGAGTGAGACATTCAGGGTCCCCTGGATGTTCTATACAGCTCATACAGCGCTACATTCACTGAGTGAGACATTCAGGGTCCCGGGATGTTCTATACAGCTCATACAGCGCTGCATTCACTGAGTGAGACATTCAGGGTCCCCGGGATGTTCTATACAGCTCATACAGCGCTGCATTCACTGAGTGAGACATTCAGGGTCCCCGGGATGTTCTATACAGCTCATACAGCGCTGCATTCACTGAGTGAGACATTCAGGGTCCCGGATGTTCTATACAGCTCATACAGCGCTACATTCACTGAGTGAGACATTCAGGGTCCCCTGGATGTTCTATACAGCTCATACAGCGCTACATTCACTGAGTGAGACATTCAGGGTCCCGGGATGTTCTATACAGCTCATACAGCGCTGCATTCACTGAGTGAGACATTCAGGGTCCCCGGGATGTTCTATACAGCTCATACAGCGCTGCATTCACTGAGTGAGACATTCAGGGTCCCCGGGATGTTCTATACAGCTCATACAGCGCTGCATTCACTGAGTGAGACATTCAGGGTCCCGGGATGTTCTATACAGCTCATACAGCGCTGCATTCACTGAGTGAGACATTCAGGGTCCCTGGATGTTCTATACAGCTCATACAGCGCTGCATTCACTGAGTGAGACATTCAGGGTCCCGGGATGTTCTATACAGCTCATACAGCGCTACATTCACTGAGTGAGACATTCAGGGTCCAGGGATGTTCTATACAGCTCATACAGCGCTACATTCACTGAGTGAGACATTCAGGGTCCCGGGATGTTCTATACAGCTCATACAGCGCTGCATTCACTGAGTGAGACATTCAGGGTCCCGGGATGTTCTATACAGCTCATACAGCGCTGCATTCACTGAGTGAGACATTCAGGGTCCCGGGATGTTCTATACAGCTCATACAGCGCTACATTCACTGAGTGAGACATTCAGGGTCCCCGGGATGTTCTATACAGCTCATACAGCGCTGCATTCACTGAGTGAGACATTCAGGGTCCAGGGATGTTCTATACAGCTCATACAGCGCTGCATTCACTGAGTGAGACATTCAGGGTCCCCGGGATGTTCTATACAGCTCATACAGCGCTACATTCACTGAGTGAGACCTTCAGGGTCCCGGGATGTTCTATACAGCTCATACAGCGCTACATTCACTGAGTGAGACATTCAGGGTCCCCGGGATGTTCTATACAGCTCATACAGCGCTGCATTCACTGAGTGAGACATTCAGGGTCCCCGGGATGTTCTATACAGCTCATACTGCGCGGCATTCACTGAGTGAGACATTCAGGGTCCCGGGATGTTCTATACAGCTCATACAGTGCTGCATTCACTGAGTGAGACATTCAGGGTCCCCGGATGTTCTATACAGCTCATACAGCGTGGCATTCACTGAGTGAGACCTTCAGGGTCCCTGGATGTTCTATACAGCTCATACAGCGCTGCATTCACTGAGTGAGACATTCAGGGTCCCGGGATGTTCTATACAGCTCATACAGCGCTGCATTCACTGAGTGAGACATTCAGGGTCCCTGGATGTTCTATACAGCTCATACAGCGCTGCATTCACTGAGTGAGACATTCAGGGTCCCGGGATGTTCTATACAGCTCATACAGCGCTACATTCACTGAGTGAGACATTCAGGGTCCCGGGATGTTCTATACAGCTCATACAGCGCTGCATTCACTGAGTGAGACATTCAGGGTCCCCGGGATGTTCTATACAGCTCATACAGCGCTGCATTCACTGAGTGACACATTCAGGGTCCCGGGATGTTCTATACTGCTCATACAGCGCGGCATTCACTGAGTGAGACATTCAGGGTCCCCGGATGTTCTATACAGCTCATACAGCGTGGCATTCACTGAGTGAGACATTCAGGGTCCCCGGGATGTTCTATACAGCTCATACAGCGCGGCATTCACTGAGTGAGACATTCAGGGTCCCCGGGATGTTCTATACAGCTCATACAGCGCTGCATTCACTGAGTGAGACATTCAGGGTCCCTGGATGTTCTATACAGCTCATACAGCGCTGCATTCACTGAGTGAGACATTCAGGGTCCCGGGATGTTCTATACAGCGCTACATTCACTGAGTGAGACATTCAGGGTCCCTGGATGTTCTATACTGCTCATACAGCGCGGCATTCACTGAGTGAGACATTCAGGGTCCCGGGATGTTCTATACAGCTCATACAGCGTGGCATTCACTGAGTGAGACATTCAGGGTCCCCGGGATGTTCTATACAGCTCATACAGCGCTGCATTCACTGAGTGAGACATTCAGGGTCCCCGGGATGTTCTATACAGCTCATACAGCGCTGCATTCACTGAGTGACACATTCAGGGTCCCGGGATGTTCTATACTGCTCATACAGAGCGGCATTCACTGAGTGAGACATTCAGGGTCCCCGGATGTTCTATACAGCTCATACAGCGTGGCATTCACTGAGTGAGACATTCAGGGTCCCCGGGATGTTCTATACAGCTCATACAGCGCGGCATTCACTGAGTGAGACATTCAGGGTCCCCGGGATGTTCTATACAGCTCATACAGCGCTGCATTCACTGAGTGAGACATTCAGGGTCCCTGGATGTTCTATACAGCTCATACAGCGCTGCATTCACTGAGTGAGACATTCAGGGTCCCGGGATGTTCTATACAGCGCTACATTCACTGAGTGAGACATTCAGGGTCCCTGGATGTTCTATACTGCTCATACAGCGCGGCATTCACTGAGTGAGACATTCAGGGTCCCGGGATGTTCTATACAGCTCATACAGCGCTGCATTCACTGAGTGAGACATTCAGGGTCCCCGGATGTTCTATACAGCTCATACAGCGTGGCATTCACTGAGTGAGACATTCAGGGTCCCCGGGATGTTCTATACAGCTCATACAGCGCTGCATTCACTGAGTGAGACATTCAGGGTCCCCGGGATGTTCTATACAGCTCATACAGCGCTACATTCACTGAGTGAGACATTCAGGGTCCCCGGGATGTTCTATACAGCTCATACTGCGCGGCATTCACTGAGTGAGACATTCAGGGTCCCCGGGATGTTCTATACAGCTCACACAGCGCGGCATTCACTGAGTGAGACATTCAGGGTCCCCGGGATGTTCTATACAGCTCATACAGCGCTGCATTCACTGAGTGAGACATTCAGGGTCCCTGGATGTTCTATACAGCTCATACAGCGCTGCATTCACTGAGTGAGACATTCAGGGTCCCGGGATGTTCTATACAGCTCATACAGCGCTACATTCACTGAGTGAGACATTCAGGGTCCCTGGATGTTCTATACTGCTCATACAGCGCGGCATTCACTGAGTGAGACATTCAGGGTCCCCGGGATGTTCTATACAGCTCATACAGCGCTACATTCACTGAGTGAGACATTCAGGGTCCCCGGATGTTCTATACAGCTCATACAGCGTGGCATTCACTGAGTGAGACATTCAGGGTCCCCGGGATGTTCTATACAGCTCATACAGCGCGGCATTCACTGAGTGAGACATTCAGGGTCCCCGGGATGTTCTATACAGCTCATACAGCGCGGCATTCACTGAGTGAGACCTTCAGGGTCCCTGGATGTTCTATACAGCTCATACAGCGCTGCATTCACTGAGTGAGACATTCAGGGTCCCGGGATGTTCTATACAGCTCATACAGCGCTGCATTCACTGAGTGAGACATTCAGGGTCCCTGGATGTTCTATACAGCTCATACAGCGCTGCATTCACTGAGTGAGACATTCAGGGTCCCGGGATGTTCTATACAGCTCATACAGCGCTACATTCACTGAGTGAGACATTCAGGGTCCCGGGATGTTCTATACAGCTCATACAGCGCTGCATTCACTGAGTGAGACATTCAGGGTCCCCGGGATGTTCTATACAGCTCATACAGCGCTGCATTCACTGAGTGACACATTCAGGGTCCCGGGATGTTCTATACTGCTCATACAGCGCGGCATTCACTGAGTGAGACATTCAGGGTCCCCGGATGTTCTATACAGCTCATACAGCGTGGCATTCACTGAGTGAGACATTCAGGGTCCCCGGGATGTTCTATACAGCTCATACAGCGCGGCATTCACTGAGTGAGACATTCAGGGTCCCCAGGATGTTCTATACAGCTCATACAGCGCTGCATTCACTGAGTGAGACATTCAGGGTCCCCGGGATGTTCTATACAGCTCATACAGCGCTGCATTCACTGAGTGAGACATTCAGGGTCCCGGGATGTTCTATACAGCGCTACATTCACTGAGTGAGACATTCAGGGTCCCTGGATGTTCTATACTGCTCATACAGCGCGGCATTCACTGAGTGAGACATTCAGGGTCCCGGGATGTTCTATACAGCTCATACAGCGCTGCATTCACTGAGTGAGACATTCAGGGTCCCCGGATGTTCTATACAGCTCATACAGCGTGGCATTCACTGAGTGAGACATTCAGGGTCCCCGGGATGTTCTATACAGCTCATACAGCGCGGCATTCACTGAGTGAGACATTCAGGGTCCCCGGGATGTTCTATACAGCTCATACAGCGCTGCATTCACTGAGTGAGACATTCAGGGTCCCTGGATGTTCTATACAGCTCATACAGCGCTGCATTCACTGAGTGAGACATTCAGGGTCCCGGGATGTTCTATACAGCTCATACAGCGCTACATTCACTGAGTGAGACATTCAGGGTCCCTGGATGTTCTATACTGCTCATACAGCGCGGCATTCACTGAGTGAGACATTCAGGGTCCCGGGATGTTCTATACAGCTCATACAGCGCTACATTCACTGAGTGAGACCTTCAGGGTCCCGGGATGTTCTATACGGCTCATACAGCGCTGCATTCACTGAGTGAGACATTCAGGGTCCCCGGGATGTTCTATACAGCTCATACAGCGCTACATTCACTGAGTGAGACCTTCAGGGTCCCGGGATGTTCTATACGGCTCATACAGCGCTGTATTCACTGAGTGAGACATTCAGGGCCCCGGGATGTTCTATACAGCTCATACAGCGCTGCATTCACTGAGTGACACATTCAGGGTCCCGGGATGTTCTATACAGCTCATACAGCGCTGCATTCACTGAGTGACACATTCAGGGTCCCGGGATGTTCTATACAGCTCATACAGCGCTGCATTCACTGAGTGAGACATTCAGGGTCCCCGGGATGTTCTATACAGCTCATACAGCGCTGCATTCACTGAGTGAGACATTCAGGGTCCCCGGGATGTTCTATACAGCTCATACAGCGCTGCATTCACTGAGTGAGACATTCAGGGTCCCTGGATGTTCTATACAGCTCATACTGCGCGGCATTCACTGAGTGAGACATTCAGGGTCCCCGGGATGTTCTATACTGCTCATACAGCGCTGCATTCACTGAGTGAGATATTCAGGGTCCCCGGGATGTTCTATACAGCTCATACAGCGCTACATTCACTGAGTGAGACATTCAGGGTCCCCGGGATGTTCTATACAGCTCATACAGCGCTGCATTCACTGAGTGAGACATTCAGGGTCCCTGGATGTTCTATACAGCTCATACTGCGCGGCATTCACTGAGTGAGACATTCAGGGTCCTGGGATGTTCTATACAGCTCATACAGCGCTGCATTCACTGAGTGAGACATTCAGGGTCCCCGGGATGTTCTATACAGCTCATACAGCGCTGCATTCACTGAGTGAGACATTCAGGGTCCCGGGATGTTCTATACAGCTCATACAGCGCTGCATTCACTGAGTGAGTCATTCAGGGTCCCGGGATGTTCTATACAGCTCATACAGTGCTGCATTCACTGAGTGAGACATTCAGGGTCCCGGGATGTTCTATACAGCTCATACAGCGCTGCATTCACTGAGTGAGACATTCAGGGTCCCCGGGATGTTCTATACAGCTCATACAGCGCTACATTCACTGAGTGAGACATTCAGGGTCCCCGGGATGTTCTATACAGCTCATACAGCGCTGCATTCACTGAGTGAGACATTCAGGGTCCCTGGATGTTCTATACAGCTCATGCCGGGTGCAGTGCGGTCGTTCAGGAACATGAATTTCAAGGATGACTTTAATATCTGTTTGTAACCTTCGCAGATTCCCCCGGTGAGGAGTCTCAGGAAGTTAACCCTTGCTATGATGGCACCCATATATGTGATACGAGAGCTCAATGCCAACCAGCTTCTGGACTCAACTACTCCTGTGTGTGTGCGTCAGGCTTCCATGGAGATGGTCATGAGTGCGCCGGTAAGGGTGATCACCAACATTGTGCATTATACAGAACGCCAGCCCTTTAAGATGTTGCACTACAGAAAGTTGAGAAACACATTCATGCTGATCTTGTATTGAAACTGTGTTTCTGCTGATGAGCAAATTAAAACATAGCATAGTTTTCATACGCCTATAATTAGTTTTCTTATAGAATCTTTTCATTTCAATTCACTGTGAATATCACGCCAGGAATACACATTTGTGATAAAGCCAAGTAAAGCAGCTGGGGGTCTGCAGTTTACAAATGTGAAAATAGCGTCACGTGCTGTTGAGAGTTTGTCACTTTATTAGATTTTTTGCACCAGCACAAAGGTCCTTTCTGAGTATCGACACCAGGCAGGTACTGCAGTAGGGGCGTCAGTAGTTTAAAAGGACAATGTGGGCACTAAAACAATTTCATCTCATGTAGTGGTTATAGTGCATGGAGTCCTCTGGCACAGTCACTCCATTCAGCGTTAAACCATTTTCAAAAAGTTTAACACCGAATGAGGGTCCCTGGCTCCCCATAGCCCCGCCCCCACTGAAGGTGTGGCTAAAGCAGAGATAACACACCTTCTTCTAGCCATATAAATTCATACCAGCAATGGGCACTGTGATAGGCTGAATTCAGTCAGCTGACACACTCAGCCAATCACAGCCACCCATTACTGCTTAGTGTAATGCTTCCTCATTAGCCCAAGCAGTAAAGCAGGGGGCGGGGGAGACTCTTGTCTAGTATTAATGGAATGTCGGCACCAAGGGGCTCCAGACACTAGAACCACTTCAATGAGATGAACGAAACAATTACACTGCCTACAGTGTCCGGGCTACGACCGTAACCGAGACCTGTACTCCGCTGCGCAGTGTTTCACACACATAGTGTAATGGCAACACATTGTAAAGGGTTTCTGTAACATGGGTTAAACGGAGAGCAGAGTGTAGCATCCAGGGGATTATAGAACAGTGTGTGTAGTATTTCAGGGATTATAGAACAGTGTGTGTAGTATTTCATGGATTATAGAACAGTGTGTGTAGTATTTCATGGATTATAGAACAGTGTGTGTAGTATTTCATGGATTATAGAACAGTGTGTGTAGTATTTCATGGATTATAGAACAGTGTGTGTAGTAATTCATGGATTATTAAACACCCTGTTTGGTGGGGAAAAAAATCAGTTTAAGTGTAGTATTGATGCATTACTACGCTTAGTATTTAAAGGATCATAGAGCAGTTTATCTACCATAGTATTTGATGTACTATAAAGCAGTCTACTTATGACCTATGTTGTTTTTTTCTGAAGACCTCAATGAATGTGAGATGGGTTTGAGCAAATGCGGCCAGAACACAGTGTGCGTCAACTTGGAAGGAAGCTACAAATGTGATTGCCAGAGCGGCTATTCGTTCTCTGCCGTTGGGCAGAGCTGTGAATGTGAGTACTTCCATCCCCTCCAACCATTGGGGGTGTTATTATTATTTATATGGCGCCATCAGAATCCGTAGCGCTGTACAATGGGTGGACTAACAGACATGTAATTGAAACCAGACAACTGGACGTACAGGAAAAGAGAGGTTGAGGGCCCTGCTCAATGAGCTTACATTCTAGAGGGAGTGGGGTATAGTGACACAAAGGGTAAAAGTAGGGGTACGTAGTAGGTTGTTAGAAAAGTATTCACTGAGGGCTTAGTAGGTGATTTTTGACAGTTGCAGGAGAGGAGTCATGGGGGGTGGGGGATGAAAACCTGCGAACAGTTTAATTGATATGCTCTCTTGAAGAAGTGTTTTCAATGATTTTTTGAACGAGTGGAGACTTGGTGAAAGTCATACGGAGAAGGGAAGGGAGTGAACTAACTCCTACGGGAACACATGGGGGTGAATGAAACATTCCGCTGCTTTCCTCATTGGCTGACAATGGTCAGCTGACACTCTCAGCCAATGAGCTAGCTCTGCATTACAGGGTTACTAGCTCTCCACTATTGGTAGTCAAGATGAGGAGCGTCTCCCAGCCGACCCCGGGTCAAACTGTTCTAAAATGACTCGTTGCTTTCAGAGAGAGAGCTATATAGTATATTGTGTGTGTGTGTGTGTGTGTGTGTATATATATATATATATATATATATATATATATATATATATATATATATATAAAATAGAGAAAAATACCGGCACTCTAGGTCTTCCAAGCAATGAGGTTTATTTTCTGTCAATCCAAGGTCAACGTTTCAGCCCTAGTTCAGGGCTTTCATCAGGACACATGATGTCCTGATGAAAGCCCTGAACTAGGACTGAAACGTTGACCTTGGATTGACAGAAAATAAACCTCATTGCTTGGAAGACCTAGAGTGCCGGTATTTTTCTCTTTTTTCTACTGTTTCTTTGCTGGGCACCAGGCCATATAATGTATTTATTTTTAAGAGTCCTTTTTGCCCACTCTTCTCACCTGCACGAAAAGCGTGGTATTCTGTAAAACGTGGGTGAACGTTCTCCAATATAACATGGTGTCTTCCAGTTTGTGTACTTTCTATAAAGTAGTTACTTATTAGTTTGTGAATAAACATTAGTGTTTGAATTTTATTCTGCCTCAGAATGTCACTGTTGGTAGACGTGTTAATATCTTTAATGCTTTGCATTCAGTGACGCCCGCTCCTGTCAATCCTTGTGAAGATGGAACTCACACATGTGAGAAATCATCGTCTCGCTGTGTTCATCGAGGAGATGGCGTGTTTGCATGTGAATGTTTTCCTGGCTTCTTCAAAATCGGAGAGCGTTGCATTGGTAAGACACTCATTAATACACAATGGGGACTTAAAACCTAAACACAAAGCAATTAATAACAATTAAAGATAGATCCTGGGGTCTAGATATTATAACCCAATTCAATTAATTGACCTTAGAATGGAAACATACCTGGTATTTTAACATGGGTATCTAGATTACTACAGCTGGAGGATCACTAACTGTTAATACTAACACAAGGAGTGACTTATTTCTTCTTTACAACCACCTGGCTACGACCATGTCTAGAATGTGACCTCCAACCCTTGTTAAACCTGCTAAGGTGTCAGCTGCCCGTTATTGGGAGTCTCACAAACCTTTCACATGACTCACTGGCTCGGACGTTTCAAAGGATGTAGCAGTTTGTCTCTATGTTTGTGGCGTGTCTTGTAAAATGCTGATTCCTTAGCTGGGGCTACTTTTCGATTAAATTAGAAATATTTTCCTGTCCAAGTTTGGGTTTCCTACACATAATGCGAAGCAGGAGGTAGCACTTGGCTGTGATGACCAGTGGAAGTCATCCCCCAGACTCCCAGCTTTATAGTACCCAGGACTTTGCTTGCAGGGTCCCCTGACCCAATAATATAGAGAAACCGTAACCGTTATTTGCTTTAAAACTATCTCTATAAATTATACAAAATATTTCTTTGTTACTTGGGTGCAACGCCAACACTGGATAAAACCGCAATTTAACGCACAAACTGTTCACAAATATTTAAACATTCTACCATCTTACTTTTTCATTCATTTCTTCATCCTGAACATAATTATTTGCATGATAAAACATATTGTAATGTATTAATTAGTCATCTAATATAACCAACGGGGTCTGAAATAAATCCAGAAACTTGTTTGTGTTTTATGAGTAGAAAGCCATCACTGGGTGGGAGGTGTATGGGTTATATGTTTGTGAAACGTTACAGGTTACATTACATGCTGTAAAATGGAAGAGAGCTGTCTTTATAGCAATAAAATTGAATTGACTTGACGTCTTGGATGAATTTATATGTTGAGTCTAGTGACAAATTCTAGCAGATTTTCTCCAAGGTTTCCGTATTTTGCACAATATTAATGTCTAGCAATAAAATAGGAAAGGTGACCGCATTCCCCATTCCATAGGTGTGCTTTTAGAAATGCATACTGCAGGGCTGAATGTATAGAATAGAATTGGCCCAAATTAGAGGATATTGATCAGCTGGGTGTGTGTGGGCCCAAGTAGCGTGTCAGCGAGTGGCCCAGGGAGCGTTTAATCGAGTGTCCCAGGGAGCGTTTAATCGAGTGTCCCAAGGAGCGTTTAATCGAGTGTCCCAAGGAGCGTTTAATCGAGTGTCCCAGGGAGCGTTTCATCGAGTGTCCCAGGGAGCGTTTCAGCGAGTGGCCCAGGAAGCGTTTCAGCGAGTGTCCCAGGGAGCGTTTCAGCGAGTGTCCCAGGGAGCGTTTCAGCGAGTGGCCCAGGAAGCGTTTCAGCGAGTGTCCCAGGGAGAGTTTCAGCGAGTGTCCCAGGGAGCGTTTCAGCGAGTGTCCCAGGGAGCGTTTCAGCGAGTGTCCCAGGGAGCGTTTCAGCGAGTGTCCCAGGGAGCGTTTCAGGGAGTGGCCCAGGGAGCGTTTCAGCGAGTGGCCCAGGGAGCGTTTCAGCGAGAGGCCCAGGGAGCGTTTCAGCGAGTGGCCCAGGGAGCGTTTCAGCGAGTGGCCCAGGGAGCGTTTCATCGAGTGGCCCAGGGAGCGTTTCATCGGTTGGCCCTGGGAGCGTTTCATCGGTTGGCCCTGGGAGCGTTTCATCGGTTGGCCCTGGGAGCGTTTCATCGGTTGGCCCTGGGAGCGTTTCAGCGAGTGGCCCAGGGAGCGTTTCAGCGAGTGGCCCAGGGAGCGTTTCAGCGAGTGGCCCAGGGAGCGTGGAGTTCAGTTAATTTGTGCTGAATGTTAGTAAGTAGCATGATATAGAGTAATTGCTTGTTACAGGTCGATTGTAATTTACTTTAATACGAACACATAGGATCATTCCATAATGTTATTTTAATCATTAAAAACGCACACACATTCCTCTAAGTGGAGAGTTCCACGCAGTGTCAGTCTTTGTGTTTCCCAAGTGTAGCTTCTCCTCTAATCACTGGAGCTTGAGAAAGATTTGACTTTTGAAGAATTATTGTCTACCAAGAAATGTTGCCATTGCTGTGATTTTTGTCTGTTTTTACAAAGTTTCCAGGTAACTTGCTCAGTAAGTACACCCGGGTTTCTGAAGTTCGTATAATTGCTTGGTTAGTTTACTCCATTGGTGGTATTTTAATATTAAACCCAGGTGGTCCTTTACCCCAGTACGGTAGACAATGCCAACTTCAAAGGAAGCGGTTTGACAGTGGCCCTGGCTCTGCAGAGTGAATGAAAATATGATACGTGTTGTATCGTTGTTAAGAGTTTAAAGCCGAACTTTCTCTGTTCATTGACAAGTCCCGACATGTGGCAGGCGCCAAATGCACACGTACGTGATGACATTATTACACAATGCCTGCTTCCATCCTAATTTTAAAGGTAGCCCAAATCACTTGTGAGCTGGTAACTCATATTTGTACAATTATTACAGGTTTTTAGTTAATGTTCCCCCCCTCATTTTTAGGGTGAGGGGGGTAGGTAGAGATATAATTTTTTTTTTTGGGGGGGGGGGGGAGGGTTAACTAGGGTCCCCCCCCTTTGTATTTAGGGCCCCCACCCACCGCTCAGGGGGGGACAATATGTACCCCCCCTTATTGATCATTTTAGGGCCCCCACCCGCCGCTCAGGGGTGGGGGCCAGGGGGGGACAATAGGTCCCCCCCTTATTGATCATTTTAGGGCCCCCACCCGCCGCACAGGGGTGGGGGCCGGGGGGGGACAGTAGGTCCCCCCCCTCATTGATAATTTTAGGGCCCCCACCCGCCGCACAGGGGTGGGGGCCGGGGGGGGGACAGTAGGTCCCCCCCCCTTATTGATAATTTTAGGGCCCCCACCCGCCGCTCAGGGGTGGGGGCCGGGGGGGGGGGGGACAGTAGGTCCCCCCCCTTATTGATAATTTTAGGGCCCCCACCCGCCGCACAGGGGTGGGGGCCGGGGGGGGGGACAGTAGGTCCCCCCCCTTATTGATAATTTTAGGGCCCCCACCCGCCGCTCAGGGGTGGGGGCCGGGGGGGGGACAGTAGGGCCCCCACCCGCCGCTCAGGGGTGGGGGCCGGGGGGGGGACAGTAGGTCCCCCCCCTTATTGATAATTTTAGGGCCCCCACCCGCCGCACAGGGGTGGGGGCGGGGGGGGGGGACAGTAGGTCCCCCCCCTTATCGATAATTTTAGGGCCCCCACCCACCGCTCAGGGGTGGGGGCCGGGGGGGGACAATAGGTCCCCCCCTTATTGATAATTTTAGGGCCCCCACCCGCCGCACAGCGGTGGGGGCCGGGGGGGGGGAAGGAGAGTAGGTCTCCCCCCCCTTCAACCACTATTGTGGACAGTAAGCTCCCTGTGGGTTCGGGCTTCAGCTGTCCGCTGAAGCCACGCCCACAGCAGTGCTGACAGGCTATCAGCACACAAAGCGCGTTCACAGTGCTTTGTGTGCTGATAGCCCGTCTGATGCATTCACCCAGAATGCATCGGACGAGAGGCCTTTTTAGGGCCTCTGAACTCGGAAGTCCCTCTGGTGGCCGTCTGATTGACTGCAACAAGAGGTGTTCCAAGCTTCCAATGTAAACACTGCATTTTCTCAGAAAATACAGTGCTTACAAGAAAAAGGCTCCGGGTAGCTGTAGCACTCACCTGAACAACCTCATTAAGCTGAAGTTGTTCAGGTGACTATAGTGTCCCTTTAAGCCTGGCCGCTCTGAGGACCGGTATAACGTGCTTGGTCTCGAGCTTGCGTGTGGTAGTACATTGACACACATGGAATGAAAAGGCTACATGCTTTATTTTTAACGATATCCTCAATCTCCGACTCTTTCAGATCATCCTTGTACAGATGTTGATAAATGTTTAGAGAACAGATGCCGTCCAGATGTTGTTTGACTTATTCTCTTGTCCCAGGAACGGTTGGATGATGATCTTAAATTATCTCCATTAACTGGGAAAACTTACCTACTTGTTTCATGTGTAGACAATTTCCCGAACATGTGCAAATCGGACTGAAATCATGCTGCAGGCGGGGAGTTAGTGGATTTTCTGAGGGTTTTCTCCCTGAATATTACTGAATTGGAACCTGATTACCAGATGTTACTGTTATCCATGCTAGTCACTTTATCAAAGTCAGAAACTTAATTAAAATCTCAAAAGCCCAGGTTACTTAAGTCTTACATTCATACAAAAATAAAACTGCCTAAAAGATTTAAAGGTACAGATACCGTTCTATTAAAAATGCTTTAGGATGATTCAAATAGATATTTTTAGTGCATTTTCTATTCTCTATTGTAGCAGAGTCCAGTATATCCTGCTCTGAGCGACGCCGACTTCTGCTTGAAGAGCGTGGACTCCGAGGCCTGCGCCCACTGCTCGGCAGTTTTGTGCCTGACTGTGATGACCAGGGGAACTATAGCCCATTGCAGTGCCACGGGAGCACAGGCTACTGCTGGTGTGTTAATGAACGTGGTGAAGAGAGAGAGGGAACCAAAACTGCACCTGGCAGACCACAGCCACAGTGCCAGACTCCTCCTGGTAAGTTGATTTTAGCTGGTTTTGTAGAGTGTGCCAAGGACCCAGGGATATCAGATTGCACAGGGTGATCGATAGTATGTTGGTAAACATCATGGGAATGTATATAAAGTTATTTATGGAGAAAAGTTATAAAAGTGGTGCAGTTGCCATGGAAACCAGTAAAATGTTTCTGACCTACGCTGGTTTCTAGGCACTTGGCTTCTTATTTTGTCTGCTGCTAGAGATGCTCAGTTGGATTCTGGTTGGGTGATTGACTCGGTTATTCATGACTTCCACTAAATTGTAGGGTTCGAAAGCACCTTTATAGACATGTGTGACGGTACAATCCGTTACTCCGTCAAGTATTCCCTTCTTCCCATAAAAGAGAATCACCCAATATTCCACAAGTAGAAATATCCCTGGAATCGCTGAATAATCCACACATGAGCCAAAGCTTAATGCTGGAACAAGACTGACTTTTAATGACATCACTCTGCTTTTATGCAATTCTCCCCTGCAAGAGAGACGCCCACAGACAATTATGAATTACCCAATCACACAATGGTTACATCCCACACATCTCCTCCCCTTAGCCTGAGAGGTAACCCAATTATACGTACAGTTTAAAACATACTTTTTACCTAACATTCATAACTCTAAAACCATACATCACATTCACATAAATTACATATTCACAATCAATCCATTCAGGGGAACAACATATTAAAAAATGGCAGGAATCGGGGGGCGTGGCCTAGCGGTCCGAGAAGATGGCAGCTTGATCCCTGAGCTCCCCGCTGGCTCGGCTTGTAACCTCGTTTAATCCACACTCTGACCGCAGTGATGGGTAAGACTCATCGAGCCTCACATACCCAAAGATCAGGGGAACACCCAAAAGGAACCCCGACCCCGACAATGAAGCGATACCTGCTCGCACAGGCGGACTTGGATCCGCAGGCCTCAAATGACTCCACGGAGTCGGACATTTTCTCCCAGCGTTCCCCAACGGGAGAGCAGGCCCCTGAAACGCGGGCGACAAGAGACCCAGCAATGTCGGACCTGATGGCCCTGCTAAAAGACTTACCCACGAAAACGGACCTCAAGACGGCCAACGCTGAGTTGCACTCCTCGATCACGGCGGAACTCCACGCTCTGAGAGAGGACTTACAAGGCCTCAACCAACGTGTATCGCAGATTGAAGCGGACTGTGACCACATGGCAGCGGCACAGGCAGCTAACACAGACATGCTGCAGCACCATACCACAGTGATGAGACAGATGGCCCTGCATATAGAGGACCTCGACAATCGGGGCAGACGCCAGAACATTAGGGTAAGGGGGGTCCCAGAGGAACTGGATACCAAGGCCACAGTACAAAGCACACTGATGGAGCTTTTCAATCGGCTCCTCGATAGGCCGCCACTGACGCATATAGGCTTTATTAGAGCGCATCGGGCTCTGAGACCTCAAGGGCCCCCAGGGGGACCCCCCAGGGACATCATTTGCTGTATGGAGAGTTTCCAGCTTAAGGAGGAGATCCTACGCAAAGCGCGGGCAGCGGACAAGGTGTTACTAGAAGGGTCAGACATCCAGCTATATCCAGACCTGTCCCCTGCTACACTGGCGTACCGGCGAGCCCTGAAACCTTTCACCAGGCAACTGCAGTCCGCCAACCTAAGGTACCGATGGTGCTTCCCCACGGGCCTTCAAGTAGCGACACCCTCAGGCCCCTTCATGGTCACGGGCGCAGAAGACTTAGAGACGCTTCAACGTGAGTTACATCTGCCGCCGGAGAAGCTAACCTGGCCGAACCCGCTCAGATTTTACACGGAAGGTCCTAGGCCGCAAGGCATGGGCCCCAAACCCCAACGACTACGGAACCCCCGCATGCAGACGATAAGACCAGCGGGAACACAGAACTAACAGTGCCACAGACCCTGCCGCTCCCTGGGCTTCTGACGGAACACACCAAGCCTTGACAGGGAGGACTTGTATGCTTATTTCACCCTCTACTTTCTCTTTGCTGCATCCATATCGCTTCGAACATCACCATTCTCCTGAGTATATCCGCTCCAGTCCTGGGACTTACAGTTGGCCCTCCGGCTCCAAACCCTGGGCCCACGTGGAACAGTCAACGGACTAACGGACCGGAGCCTGGGGACAACATTCCTCTTCTCGCTTCATAACCGCAAGTATGCCTAAGGGGACAAGGGGGGTACGGGACTACACGCTTCACCTCAACACAAGGACAGTGGGCTGAATACTTGGGGAGGGGGAGAGGGGGTGGCCCCGGGTTCTACTAAATGGCATACCCTGCCTAATCATGGCATGAAGGGAGCAGGATAGACACTTTTCGGCCCTGGACTTGTCCCCCCCTTTATTAGGCGAAGAGATAGGGGGAACTACATGAATCACCCCTATATTCACCCCGAAAGGCTACAGCCCCCAGGCATAACCTATCAGGACAAACTGGGACGCTAACTGGCAAATGCCACTACACCACTCGCACGAGACGGGAGAGTCAGCCACATCAGCACCTGTAGAGAGGTGATGCGGCCCACGCAGTTACACAGTGGGTCCCCTCAGACTTTATGGACTGTTGCTGCTATCTTGACTTAGCCCCTGCCGGGTTATAGGGGGTTACGGGAGAAAGCTGTACTAGACCTTCTAGGGACCATTTAGACACATGTTGTTGCATGCAAGTACAGGGGCCGGATGGCTGCTGGGGGTCGGGCCGGGACTGGGGGGAGGCAGGTCATGGAGCCTAGGGGGGGGGGGCAAGGGGATGCATACGACATCTGAGGGAAACCAAGGGGAAAATCTCACTACTCTAAGCTAGGTGGTTTTACTTGACCCTAGATAATTGGGAACCACCCAGTGACCTGGGGGGGGGCGGGCGAGGCACACTTAGACTAAAGGACACCATGACACATCGGTGGGCCGATTAGTCCACAAACTGCGGTCATGACACAGACCCTGCAAACATTCGCTTATGGAGGTACATCATAGGCTACACTCCTTGCATAGTGAGCCATGAGGCGGGGAGACGGGATGTCCTGACTGGGCGGTACCCCGGGGGCTCGCAGAGGCACGTGACGATCTTTCTGGGAGCGTCCTGGGCCCGCTGGGTCCTGCCCACTTGGGGCTTCTTGGACTCCTCTGCTACCCTACTGGTTGGAGCGTTCTAACCCTAGGTGTGCGGTGCACCCCTCCCACCTACGGGAGGGGGGGGTGGTTACTGCCCTCCAACGCTCAACTCCATTTTTCGTTTTTTCGTCGTACATAGTGTTATTCATCCGTACCCAGTCTCTAGACCCAGTGGGTACGTTCCTTCCCCTCTTACCCTCTGACCTTCCCGGTTTCCCCAAGTTACCCTATCCAGTACTCACTATACCTGACGACCGGACAGAAGTGACAGTAGCACCTGAGAGCAACTGACACACACCCAGTATGTCTTTAATACCGGCCCCACTCACCATTTTCTCACTGAACACTAGGGGACTAAACACGCCAGAAAAAAGGGCTGGAGCTCATAAGGACTTTAGGACAGCGCGAGCATCCATAGTGTTACTGCAAGAGACCCATTTTAGGGCAGGCTCACGACCCAAGTTGACGAACCACCACTACCCCAAGGGGTACTATAGTGACTTCCAGGGAGGTAAATCCCGGGGCACGGCAATACTCCTCCATAGACACCTCCCATTTACTGAATCTGGGGTCCTGACAGACCCGGAGGGCCGCTTCCTGTTCCTCAAGGGGACGATCGCAGGTACTACGTATACCTTCGCCAACCTCTATGCCCCTAACCGGGGGCAATATAAATTCTTGGCTAAGACGCTCCGCACACTAGCGGGTTTCCAGGAAGGCATACTAATAGTGGGAGGGGATCTAAATGTAGCGTTAGACCCCAAGTGGGACTCCTCATCGGGCCACACACACATCCCCTCACAATACCTTACAGCCATTAAAACTCTTCTGGCCAGGGCTAAGCTAGTAGACTGTTGGAGAGCCTTCCATCCCGACGAAAAGGATTTCACCTTTTACTCCCACCCTCACAACTCCTACACCCGCATAGATTATTTACTAGTACCCAGCTACCACATACCGCTAGTCCTACAGGCTGACCAAGGCACTGTGACGTGGTCGGACCACGCCCCAGTGATCATCAAATTACACTCCCCCCTTCACAGACCCAAGATCTCTAAGTGGAGGTTGAACGAATCATTGCTTACAAACCCTACGATCACCTCGGACATAGGGGTGACATTAAGGGAATATTTCACCTATAACACCTGCGAGCAGACCTCCCCCACCATACGCTGGGAGGCACATAAGAGTGTCATAAGAGGCCACTTCATCCAAAAAAGTGCGCTCCTGAAAAAACAGAGGGAGGCCCGCATGGCTAAACTACTATCGGACATAGCACAGGCAGACACACTTAACAAACAACACCAACTCCCCACACACCAGGCCACTCTCCTCAGCTTGCGTAGGGAACTGACTACACTCTTGCACTCCACTCACCAAAGGGACGCTCTGCGAAATAGGGCTTTCTTCGCGATTCATGGGAACAAAAGTGGGAAACTTCTAGCGCGCATGCTAGCCAAAAGGCGCCAAGACACGTACATAGACAGGATCAGGGACAAGGTGGGAGTCCTACACAGACACCCGGCCAAGATCCAAGAAATCATCCGCACATACTACGCAGGGTTGTACTCCCTCCCACGCCCCCACACTGATGCCCAGTCACGATCACTCAAGACCTCCATAGATGACTACCTAAAGACCCATACGCTCCCCTCTCTGACGGCAACCACGGCCGCCCAGCTGGATGAACCTATATCTATGGGGGAACTAGCGCTAGCTATTAAATCCATGAAACCGGGCAAGACACCGGGCCCAGACGGCCTGCCCATCAAATATTATAAAAGCTATGCCGAGATCCTGTACCCCCCACTCCTAGACATGTTCAATGCCATCAGGGAGGGACACGAACTGCCCCCACAAGCGCTCATGACACACATCACTATAATCCCGAAGGAGGGTAAGGACCGGGAACACTGCGGGAGTTATCGGCCCATATCCCTTATAAATAACGACATCAAACTGCTAGCGAAGGTCCTGGCGACCCGACTCCAGGTGCACATACCCTCTCTGGTCCATCCGGACCAGGTGGGGTTTGTGATGGGAAGGGAAGCCAGGGATGACACCATAAGGGCCCTTACTGTAATGCACAAAAAAACAGGGGACGACACGGGCCTTCTCCTGCTGTCCACGGACGCGGAGAAGGCCTTTGATAGGGTCTGCTGGACGTATATGTTTCAGACACTGTCACATCTGGGTGTGGGACCGTACCTGCAGGGATGGATCAAAGCCCTGTACACTCATCCGACAGCGCACGTCCTGGTCAACGGGGCGCCTACCGAGTCGTTCCCAATTCACAACGGAACAAGACAGGGGTGCCCCCTATCTCCGTTGCTGTTTGTCCTGGCCCTGGAACCCCTGCTCTCTACTATCCGCCACCACCCAGATATCAAGGGAGTACGCATAGGAGATACACACCATAAGCTAGCCGCGTACGCAGATGACCTCCTATTCTTCATAACACATCCAGAGGTCTCCCTCCCCAACCTGGTCCGGGAGTTCCAGACCTTCGGCAGGTTATCAGGGTACAAGATCAACTTCTCCAAGTCGTATGTATTAAATGTCAGCGTACCCAAAAGGAGAACGACGCAGCTCCAACGCAGCTTCGCCTTCCAGTGGGCCACTGATAAAATCCGCTACCTCGGCACTTGGCTGACGGTCAGGGAATCGGAGCTCTTTACAGCAAACTTTGCCCCGATACTGGCTAGGTTCCAAGCAGACATGAGGGAGTGGGCCCTACCGCACATCTCCTGGCTGGGTAGAATCCAAGTAATTAAAATGAACCTGCTACCGAGATTACTCTACCTCTTCCAGGCTCTGCCTATCTCGATCCCCACCTCATTCTTTACCACACTTCGACAAGCAATGGGAGCCTTTGTGTGGGATGGGAGGAGACCCAGACTAAAATATGCACTACTCACCCAACCTAGGAACAAAGGGGGCCTAGCCTTACCCGATTTCCGGCAATATTACAAGGCATGCCATCTGCAACGGGTAGTGGAGTGGTCTAAAACAGGAGTCAGTAAACTATGGAAACAGGCGGAGGAGGGGTTGGCTGGGATCCCAGCCGCCCTCATCCCGTGGCTCCCCGGGGGGACTGACGGAAAGGAAACACACTACTCCACATACACGAAAGCGACGCTGAAGGTATGGAGAGGGAGTGTCGGTAGACACACACTCTCCACATTCCCGTCCCCACTGCTTCCCCTCACACACAACCCAGGCTTCCCACCAGGTAAGGACCCTAGGGCACTGAGGGCCCTGGTGCAATGCCCACTGCCGAGACTGAGACATGTATGCTCTGGTCAGGGGCTGAGGTCCTTAACTGACTTGTGTGGTGACCCTAACCAGCCGTTCACGACCCACTTCCGATACGCACAACTAGTTAGCTACACCAAAACCCTACCACGGGCAGGAGCTCTTACAAGGGGACTCACTACCTTTGAACAACTCTGTGTAGACCCTGACCCGCTATCACACGGTATCTCTCAGCTCTACACCCTCCTACAAACACACACACCCACGGCCACACCACGCTTTATGGGTAAATGGGAGGAGGCTCTCGACCACACATTCAGCGCAAGGGAGTGGGAAAAGATATGTGAGATCACACACCACTGCTCCATATTTAGCAAGAGCCAGGAGATAGCTTATAAGATACTTACGCAATGGTACTGCACCCCAGACACACCTCAATACATACATGCCCATGGGACCAACATATGCTGGAGATGCACAAATGCACCGGGTACACCTCTACATATTTGGTGGGCTTGCGAACTCATCCAACCATTCTGGAGGAAGATACACACAATCACTTCACGCTTCTCTGACAACCCACCACCATTAAAACCTGCAGCAATGCTGCTCCACCACACGACTATACCGATTTCTAGGTACAAAAAATCGCTCACAATCCGCATCCTAAACATGGCCAAGCAAACTATTCCACAATACTGGAAAAAGAGTGAGACTCCTTCCCTCCTTAAATGGTTCACCCACATGGAGGAGCTGAGAGCGGTGGAGGAGCTCTCCATGTTGGCTACCGAAAAACAGCATCAGACATACTTGGACATCTGGACTCACTGGATACTGACTACGACGAAACAGGACTTCCTGACGATGCTACAAACCTAAATATAGGGCTATACTCTGCCTACATGATCTAGGGGACAACGGACAGACCCTTTTTCCTCCTCCCCTTCACTTTCCTAACCCTCTCCCTTCCCCACTACCCAAGAGTCACAAACAAGAAACGCTACTCAAAGGCCATGATGACATAGGGGCATTGGAAATGAGCCCATGCATGTTCACCCCCCTACAGAATGGCATTCCGCTGTTATAGTAAGCTGTCAATAGGGAACCCCTACAGATGCGAACCCCCACAGTAGCAAATCATCAGATTAAGTACTCATCCTTCTCGCACAGGCAGATCACCAAAGCTCCCGCAGGGGGCACAAGGGAGGTAATAGAGAACTCTGCATTAGACACCCTAGAGGTAGCCACCTAGAGGGAGCTAGTCTTAACCTGAAGGGACAACAGCTTAGTCATGGGCGATTACCCTTCTTTGGATGGCGATGACGCATGAGACGAATGGGAAGAGTCTGGGGGAGGGAGGGGGGGACTCACCTTCTTGTGCTCTTATTGTTGTTGTTATCTGGGACCTGCGTGTCCGACAGCCTTGTTGGGCCTGCGTGCCCGTCTTATGTTTGACTAAAGTTGCACAGACCTGCGAGTCTACGCAGAAATAACCCTGTTTACCTCCAATATCCAGGAAATAAAAATTATATTTACAAAAAAAAAAAAAAATGGCAGGAATCAGACCAGGGGTTCAAAAGTTAGTAAAAGTATATTTTGGTCCCTGGCTGGCAGCATGGCAATCTGGTTTAAACAGGTTTTACAGAGGCCTCTATCCTGGAGACAATGGGGAAAGTAATCCAATTATCCAGGGCTAGAGGCAGACTCCATTGAGCACATGGTTGCAAAAAGACATAAAACACTTTAAAATACATAAAGTCACCTTTTACACATAACACACAGACATTTCACATATCCCCAGATAGCTGGGATCTGAGCGCACAAAACTACCGAATAGCGCTCAGATCCTATTCACACAGTTCAATTGCCATGGAGCTAAAGTCTTTCCCATAGTCTTTCATTATATGAATGGGCTCCATGGCATAGCTATCTGGGGTATCACCGTTCACACAGGGAAAGTACCGAATGACCCCACTGTATTTAAAGGGCCAGAATGAGTGACATACACTCTGGTATGGCCGAATACTGTTTTTAAAGGGCCCAATCTCCCAGGGCCATAGTCCAAAGGCAGCAGGCGGGCAGCCAGGCTTCTCCAATGCAATGTGGCAAGATTGCTCTCGTCACAACATGTATGCTAAATATGTGTATGTATGTGTACAGAGAGAGATACAAATATATCATTTTATTTAAATTTTTCATCAGAGAAAACCACCCCCTGCTTGGTGGAACGTCGCCGTTTGCTCGAAGAACAGAGATCCAGAGGAGCCCGACCTGCGTTAGGAAGTTTTGTGCCTGACTGTGATGAAGAAGGAAACTATAGCCCATTGCAGTGCCACGGGAGCACAGGCTACTGCTGGTGTGTTAATGAACGAGGTGAAGAGAGAGAGGGAACCAAAACTCCACCTGGCAGACCACAGCCACAGTGCCAGACTCCTGGTAAGTTGATTTTAGCTGGTTTTGTAGAGTGTGCCAAGGACCCAGGGATATCAGATTGCACAGGGTGATCGATAGTATGTTGGTAAACATCATGGGAATGTATATAAAGTTATTTATGGAGAAAAGTTATTAAAGGTGTACAGTTGCCATGGAAACCAGTAAAATGTTTGTAATGTTTGATTAATGTTGCCTGTAATTGTATATTTTAATTTTGATCACTGTAGCTGTAAGGTACGCACGGAGATGGAGAAGATATTCAACCAGATTTCTTTCATTTTGTTACTAGATTATTTCTTTACTATAATGATACTACTATTGTTACATATAGTTTACTACTGTAATCTTTTGCACTTGATGTTACATGTAGTTATTAATAATCTGGCTGATAGAATTTTGGTTGGCAAATACTTGCTTGTTTATAACACATGGCTAGCCTGCTCCATTTTAAGTAACTATTTTACAAAAACTTTTTTTTTAACTACACCCACACTGGAGAATAGTAAGATGCTTCCAGGAGCTGCATCCAGATATGGCTGCTCATGGCTTACACAAATGAAGTGAAATCGGATACAATGAATCTTAAAATGTTCCCACTAATACCAGATATTAAGACTAATTTAGTTCATCATTTTGTTTTTTAGAGGAGAACACCACCCCCTGCTTGGCCGAGCGTCGCCGTTTGCTTGAAGAGCAGAGACCCAGAGGTCCGAGACCGGTGCTTGGAGGTTTTATACCGGAGTGTGACGAGGAAGGGAACTATAGCCCATTGCAGTGCCACAGGAGCACCGGATACTGTTGGTGTGTTGATAGGAACGGTGAAGAAATCAGTGGCTCAAGAACGCAGCCTGGTACATCCCCCCCACAATGCAACATTCCAGGTAAGACTTCCTATCGACTAGCCATGTTCTTTGTTATGAGTTAAGCAGCTATTCTGGAGCAGAGCTCTAAAAGCTGGGCCTATTGCAGGGGACATTCTCTTGCACTTCATAGCCATAGCGCCACATTTAGAACTTTGTTCTTATCGGCTCATATTTTCCTGTAACGGTAACCATTCATGGATCAAAACAAATGACAATAACTCACTTAAAGTTCCAAGACTGATAACTGCTGGAATTGTGCTGCCGGAAGTTTGTTTATCTATAAACTATATAAATCATTGTTTGTTGTTTTAATGACTCTAAAGGGCAGTTCAATAATTCCATGAATTTAATAACTCAAGCCTTTTTGTCCTTTAACAATATGTGTTCCCATTAGTCTTTGCAGCCTTGTAAACAATATTATTGGATGAAACTGGGTAAAACATATCCTGGATCGTCCTCTTTATAGTGTAATAAGCGGTTGTGTTAATGCAACAATGCTTAAAGCATTCTTATGTTTCAGCCTGGCTCCGTGTGTATAATACAGCAACTATTGGGGTTTGTTTAGTTGTTTTTCCTATATTTTGATATTTTGGCCGCTAAGAACAGAGGGATTTAAACTTTATGTATGACCTGTTACTGTTTTGTTCAGTGCCCACTCAGAGACCCCAGTCTGTGTGTGAACGATGGAAGCAGAGTCTGTTGGAGCACTATGGTGGGAAACCCACCGACCAGCAGTATGTCCCTCAATGCGATGCGTACGGTGATTTTAGCCCCCTGCAGTGCCACGGAAACAGTGGCTATTGTTGGTGTGTTGATAAAAATGGTCAAGAGCTCCCTGGATCGAGGACACAACCTGGAATGACTCCTGCGTGTAAGTGTCATTGTCAACACCATTTGCATTTTATGCTGTAATTAATGTGTTTGTTGTAATGTTGTATTTATATAGTTGTGTGGGTTTCTTTTAACTTTGGGGTACACAGTTTCACGGTGCAGTCAGCTCTTTCACGCTCTGTGAGCACCTCATACGTTCATTCTGCCTTCATACTGAAAACTGATCAATGAGTCAGTTTATTGATTTAAAGGGACACTAGGAACCAAAATAACTTTCTTAATGAAGCAGTTTTGGTGTATAGATCATGCCCCAGCAGTCTCACTGCTCAATTCTCTGCCATTTAGTGGTTAAATCACTTTTGTTTCTGTTCATGTAGCCCTGGCCACACCTCCCCTGGCTGTGACTGACACAAACTGCATGAAAAAAAATGGTTTCATTTCACATTCGTTCTCTGTAAATGAATAAAATGTGCTTTGTGTCTGGTCCACAGAATGTTACTTTATATTTCTTGTATATTTGTTTCACAGGTATTCCATCTGTAGCCCCTCCCACTATGCGTCCAACGCCGCGTCCTGACGTTGGTGTTGCCACCACAGGCACTTACCTCCTGTATGCGCAGGGACAGCAGATCGGATACTTGCCTCTCAACGGGGCAAAGCTGAATAAAGAGAATGCGCGGACACTGCTGTCACTCCATGTAAAGTATCTGCCGCTTAGGGTCTCGTGATAAAAGGATGGCTGAGTGCTTTGAGAGTCACAGATATTTAACATGTCCTGTTTCACAGTTGTCCAGTCACTCTTACCACTGTGGCTGGAGTACGGCACTAAACAATATGTGAGAGTTATGTAAAATCAGTAATGGTTATATTTTTATATAAATAAAGATAAACATTTAGTTTTATCTGTAAGGGAACACTCAAAACACCATATCCAGTACAGTACAGTACAATGTAGTGGTTATGGTGCCAGGAGTGCTCTGCCCCCCGCCCTGGTAAGAGGTAAGAAGAAAGGAGGGGGAGACATTAACATAGATTTTTACATCTCACCCACCCACACAAAGCATAGACCTTATGGACCCTTCACCCACATACAGCACCCCACACACACTACACCCTTCACACATAAACACACACACTCAGCACCTCACATACACACATATAAAAAAAAAAAAAAAATAGAAAAAAAGGGAAAAAAGTCGATAAATGTAAGTACATTTAAAAAATAAAAATCCTCATTTCTAAAAAAAAATGTAAATTGCGCTATAAAATTGGTTACTGCGCCCCTGGTGGGCGGTACGGAAATTTTACCATCAACAAACATACAAAAGTGAGCTGTACGTATGAAAAGGTTGACTACCCCTGCGCCAGTCCATTGAGCATACCATAATGCAAAGAAGCAAATAGTGTAACACAGTTTAGATAAACACCCTGATTACATAAATAAAGCGTACCACTTACAAATAGAGAGCAGATGAGTCTGCTCTAACTATAAGCACATTATATCCTCGTCAAGAGGGCCGGGTACAGCAAGGATCCAGGGACTTCAGCAGGTTATTATAAAACTTTATATCCAACTTGTAGAATAAAACCATTTAAGCGACATAAGCTCTCAGTGAGTGACTCCTTGGTATGAATATTCAGTCCTTCCGATACACTGCCGGCTTCAGTGATACCCAATATGACTGAATATTTATACCAAGGACGGGGTTACTGTAATACCTTTTTTCTGAGTGTATTTACTGTGCGCTATTGTACTTTATTGTGCTGCTTTTCTTAATTAGTTTGCACATAGGTTTTAATCTATTTAATAGACATTGGTTAGCGCCTTTTTACATATCATTGTTTGTACGTAGAAAGTATTGATTGTGTCGTGTGTTTTGAAGACAAAACTTAATTCTTTACATAATGATCTCTTCCCATTCCGACATGGAATTATAATTTCCTTTACATTTGGCCTCATGCTTCTTACTAATGCAGTATCCGATGTTTAAGCTTCATACTCAAGGGGTGATTTCCATAATTTGCTTTAATTCTTTGCAGGGTTCCATCGTGGTGGGAATAGATTATGACTGCCAGGAGAAGAAGGTGTATTGGACAGACGTGGCTGGGCGTACAATCAACCGAGCGGGTCTGGAACCGGGTGCAGAACCAGAGATCATCATTAGCACTGGTAACCAATGGACATTTCTTTATCCCACCTTTTAACAGAGGAGGGCCTTTCAGAAGGTGCTCAGTAAAGGCCGTGTCTGAATATTAACAAGGAACTAGTCACACATGAAGGGAATCCAAGAGTCATCAGCCGCTCCAACGTAGTGAATAAAACCGAACACCCGGTTGGATGAAATCTCAGGCAGGTTTATCAGGGATATAGTACAATGTTTTGGCTACAAAAAGCCTTTCTTAAGCTCTTCTTGTGATTTCATCCAATCTTCGGAAGTCTCTTGGTCTGTTGTCAGATCAGCTTCGTTGTACACTGATTATATTATATTGGCCAATGATAAGGTGTTATTTTTTTGGGCGAGGGAGGGGTGCTTCTCTTTATATCCAGATTATGGGTACAGTAATTCCGGACATTTCCAGATTATGTTTCTTTTATAATCTGTTATGGTATCTTACACATGAACACGTTTAAATATATAGTTAATGGTTTTTTTAATGTATTAACACAAAAGTATGCCATCTAATGCCCCGTTTCCACTGAGCGGTACGGGTCGGGTCGGGTCGGTTTGGTCTGGTACGCTATTTTGAGTGTTTCCATTATGAAAGTGGCCCATACAACCGAACCGAACCATTCCTGGGCCCCCTTCAGATGAAGGTCCATAGGAAATGGTACGGTACAGTTAGGGCGGAGCTACTAGCGTCACACTATACAATCCATTGATTGGCGGACATGAAAACGTCAATGCTCACGACAAATGACACGCTAGGCATTTGGTCTAAACCCCGCATGCACCCTGGCGGTCCGCAGTGGAAACGCTCACCTGAATAGGCTGGACCATTCTAACCCTTCCAAACTGTACCGACCTGAACCGTTCCGCTCAGTGGAAACGAGGCATAAATTCTCTGTATCATGGGCACAAATCTGCTTTATTACATATTCAGGGAAGCCATGTATCCACTTGTAAAATAGAAACATAGAATGTGACGGCAGATAAGAACCATTCGGCCCATCTAGTCTGCCCAGTTTTCTAAATACTTTCATTAGTCCCTGGCCTTATCTTATAGTTAGGATAGCCTTATACCTATCCCACGCATGCTTAAACTCCTTTACTGTGTTAACCTCTACCACTTCAGATGGAAGGCTATTCCATGCATCCACTACCCTCTCAGTAAAGTAATACTTCCTGGTATTATTTTTAAACCTTTGCCCCTCTAATTTAAGACTATGTCCTCTTGTTGTGGTAGTTTTTCTTCTTTTAAATATAGTCTCCTCCTTTACTGTGTTGATTCCCTTTATGTATTTAAATGTTTCTATCATATCCCCCTGTCTCGTCTTTCCACCAAGCTATACATGTTAAGATCCTTTAACCTTTCCTGGTAAGTTTTATCCTGCAATCCATGAACCAGTTTAGTAGCCCTTCTCTGATCTCTCTCTAAGGTATCAATATCCTTCTGAAGATACGGTCTCCAGTACTGCGTACAATACTCAAAGTGAGGTCTCACCAGTGTTCTGTACAATGGCATGAGCACTTCCCTCTTTCTACTGCTAATAAATCTCCCTACACAACCAAGCATTCTGCTAGCATTTCCTGCTGCTCTATTACATTGTCTGCCTACCTTTAAGTCATCAGAAATAATCACCCCTAAATCCCTTTCCTCAGATGTTGAGGTTAGGACTCTATCAAATATTCTGTACTCTGCCCTTGGGTTTTTACGTCCAAGATGCATTATCTTGCACTTATCCACATTAAATGCCACAAACTCTGACCATTTGGCTTATCCCTCCTGGAACATCAACCCTGTTACATATCTTAGTATCATCCGCAAAAAGACACACCTTACCATCAAGACCTTCTGCAATATCACTAATAAAAATATTAAAGAGAACGGGTCCAAGTACAGATCCCTGAGGTACCCCACTGGTGACAAGCCCAATGTGCTAAGAAGGTTTAGATTTCCTGCCCACCTTGATGGGGTAGTGTTGCCGATGGCCGCTGCTTTATACACAGCTTCTGCCTTATGATGACCCCTGTCCACCAAATCATGACAGCCCAGACAGTTTTGCCATATTATTTGCTTCACTGAGCAGGTCTACCTAATAACATGCATGATATTATATATCGAATACATAGATCATTAACATCTAATGTATAATGTGTATATATCTCATCTTTTAGGGCTGATGAGCACAGAAGGTCTTGCCATTGACTACCTCAGGAGGACCATGTTTTGGACAGACAGTGGGCTGGATAAAATCGAGAGCTCGCGCCTTGACGGCTCAGACAGGAAGGTCTTATTTGACACCCAGCTGGTCAATCCTCGTGCTATCACAGTGGACCCTGTGAGAGGGTAAACTCCATTAAACTTACTTTGTAAAACGAAAGTCATTATAACAGGAAGTATCTGGAACTGTAGCATATATAGTTTCTAAAATTTAGTCACTTTTTGAAACCAAGGCTTCATTTTGTTTACCTCCCCCCCACCCCCTCCCTCAACCTGAATTCAAATAAAAGTAAAATCCTGGTCACAAACCAGACATGTGGACACAAGAATATAGTGTTAGCCTCTCCGTAGTAAAATACAGAAAAGGAAAAAAGTAAATTCCTAGATATTTAAATCTGTAAGTACAGAGTAATTTGTTTCTCTGAAATGTTTTAACAAGTCTTGCATGCTTTGAGCTTTCCTTTCAACCTACTTCAAAAGAGATAATTTGTTCAGCTAATGGCTGTAATGAGAGCTGCGAATCCTGTTTATATGAGACCATGAATCCTCTTCTTCTCCTTCAAAGGAACCTTTATTGGACAGACTGGAATCGAGAGGCCCCGAAGATTGAGACGTCCTTTGTAGATGGTTCAAACAGAAGGATTCTGGTGAACGATGATATTGGCCTCCCCAATGGTCTGACCTTCGACCCACTTACTAAACAAATCTGTTGGTCAGATGCAGGTACACACCTCGTAAAATGGCATCCCAATTCAAATAACATTCACAGCTATGATTGGGGCTTGTCCTGCTCTGACAGTGGTTTTGGACCATAATAGTGTTTTAATTAGTATATTCACTGGAGGTGAATGAAGATTACCCTTAAAGCTGCAGGCACAGATGAGTATGTAACAGTACACCATGTGAGCAATGGGCAATCGAACCAGGAACAGAATAGAACTTGACATGTTTTAGATTAAAACCAACGTTCTATTTCATACTAAAATGTATAATCCACAGTCTGTTCTTCAATTCGTGGAATTTGAATATTTAGAATGTCCTGTCTGAGCCTCCCACGAGGCAGCTGTGGTATCAGAGAGGATTTTGTATTGATATCTATTAAAAGAAAAAAGCCACATAGAAAAAAACAAAACACATTTGAATAATATTAATTAAGGAAACTGATCAATTAGTATTCAGCCCTAATCATTATTTCCAGCAAGACACACTTCCTGACATGCAAAAAGGCAACCTGGAAACAGACACACAGGTAGATTGTATGGGAAGTTAGATAAGATGGTTGGTAGTATTTGGGTATTTAGGTTAGAGGTAGCTTGTATGGGAAGTTAGATAAGATGGTTGGTAGTATTTAGGTGTGAGGTAGGTTAGGCAAGTGTATTTGTAGCAATGATATATAGACTATTACAGGGGAAATGGTTGAATGATAATTGTGTGTCTGTCTCTGGTGCAAAATCAAAACACTGAGCTTGTAAATGACACGGGCCTCACGTAATTCAGAAACATTCACTCTGCTCTCCTCCTCTCATGTCTTTTTTCTTGCGTGAATTGAATTTTATAAGTATTTTCCTCCCTCTAAAGGAACCAAGAAACTAGAATGTATTTTATCAAATGGAACAGGAAGACGAGAAATACAAAGTAACCTCAACTATCCATTCAGCGTTGTAGCGTACGCAAATCACTTCTACCACACAGACTGGAGGAGGTGAGTGCGTGGGCTGGGGGTACCTTGCAGTACTGTGTATTCCACCCCAACATTGGAAGGGACAAATATGTGAACAAAAACCAGGAATAAAGAGGGACAGAATGAGTGCAGTAAGGAATATTTAGAGTAAATGGGCAGAATATGGGAAAGCACGACCCTGATTTAATCAGTCTGTAAGAAAAGCTGTAAAACTGTTGCATGTTATTCACTAGCGTGTGAATAGTTCAGAATGTGTAAACGGTTTCAGATCAGACAAACTATCTCCAAGTCCCAATGTTTTCAGTTAACCCGGAAGGACCCAGTACGTGCTTCTCCCTGTAAAGCTATGGCTGCATTAAGCTCATTACAAATCTCGGCCATATACGGTATGTGTAAACAGTCAGATTTGATCTATTTTAGAGTAATTAAACAAACCTCACTTCAGGTGGGAAAAAATAATCGCTTTTTTCCACCTGAATTTCTCCCTTGTAATGCTATGACATCATCCCAGCATCACGACTGGGCGGGAAGAGCACAGTCATGTCATCACATCACAGCAGCACCTACCCACCACCGGGGAAATGATCCACTCCAGCCCTCCCAGAGAATGGTTGGGATTTGATGTTTAGCAGATAGCTCCCTCATTTGGTATTCTTAAAGGGATTCTCCAGTGCCAGAAAAACAAATCAATTTTCCTGGCACTAGATGATCCTGGAGTGCCCCCTCCCCATCCCTAAAGGGGTTAAAAACCCCTTCAGACACTTACCTAAATCAAGACGACGTTCTTCGGTGCTGGGTCAGCCTCTTCCCCCACCGGGAGGAAGCATTATTCAGTGCTTTCCTATGGGGGTTCCAGCGACGCTGGAGGTCCTCATGCATAGACTTTTGGTCGTGTAAGAAGCTGGAAGTCCCTCTAGTGGCTGTCTGGTAGACAGCCACTAGAGGAGGACTTAACCCTGCAAGGTAACTATTGCAGTTTATAAAAACTACACTACTTACACTTGCAGGGTTAAGGGTGGTGGGAGTTGGCACCCAGACCACTTCAATGAGCTGAAGTGGTCTGGGTGCCGACAGTGTCCTTTTAAATATAGCAATCCCACATAAGGATAACAAAAATGAGTGATCTACTAAACAAATAAAATATCAAAAGGGCTTTTGAAGTTTTATATAAATGAATTCTATATTTTCTGTACGGGCCGAGACAATTCCTCTTCGCTCAGTATGGGATGGGAAAGACAAAAAAAGGTTTTAAGCAATAAAGCCCTCCACCAGGCGCCAACTGTCCCTTTTTTTGCCAATGATGAAATCTGGCTTTATAGAGAGCTGCAGAGCTGGACATCAAGCTTACCAGCCAATCATTGAATGCAATTCTGTGTGTAGATATATGCACTAGTTTGGTGCAGCATCTTAAAGAGAAACCCATGCAGGCACCATGATCACTTGGAATCACAGAAGTAGTCATATTGTTTGGAGTAACCCTTTAAATCAAAGTCTGGCAGTGCATTATGAGAAACTTAACTCCGTTGCTCTAACCATATCCTAACATTTACAGGGATGGAGTAATATCCATAAACCAAGAGAACGGCCAGATCACTGACGAGTACCTTCCAGAACAGCGATCGCACCTTTACGGAATAACGGCTGTATATCCTTACTGTCCGACAGGTGAGCGCAATATTTACTTCCTCTATTTTTACAGAGATCAGAGCAGCACATATTCTCTGACTTAAATCTATCTACTGCGGTCATAACCATAAAAACCTAAATCAAAAAACAGAAATTGTATGTTCCTAACTTAAAGAAGGTAATTAAATAAGTGAAAAATAAAAACACTATGGTCACCAGAACAACTACAGCTTATTGTATTTGTTTTGGTGAGTATAATCAGTCCCATCAGGTTTTTTGCAGTAAACACGGTTTGATTCAGAGAAAATGCAGTGTTTACATTACAGCCTAGAAACACCTTCACTGGCCACTCCTCCCATGGCTGCTAGAGGTGCTTCCTGGGGCAGTACTGCACAGTGTGACTGACATTCCATGTCTCCACCCTCTGCATGCAGACACTGAACTTTCCTCATAGCGTTGCAATTATTCAATGAATCTCTTTGAGCAGATGCCAATTGGCCACGGCTGTGTTTGACTTGTGCTGGCTCTGCCACTGATCTGCCTCCTTGACAGTCTCTGCCAATCCTATGGGAAAGCATTGTGATTGGTTCAGAGAATCACCTCTGGTGATGTCAGCCAAGCAGACAGATCAGACACAGAGCCAGCAGCGGCAGACTTGAATACAAGTAAGATTGTACTATATTTAAGGGTGTGAGGGATTAGATGGTGGTTTTAACACTATAAGGCCAGAAATACATGTTTGTGCACCTGACCCTATAGTGTTCCTGCAATACCAATAATATAAATCGAACACAGTATAAACAAAATGCCCTGATAATATCCAAATTGAAAGTGTGTCAAAGTGGTCCAGAAGGTAGCAACAGTGTCAGTACTTAATCTTTTAGTCGAACACAACATCATAGGAAATAATGTGAAATAACTACTTTCCTAAGGGATCTTACCTAACGGGAGAAAAAAACGCTGTGTGTACAGCTCCCCTTCGATAGATAGGGGTAGGAGGTCTATAACTACTAGTGCTGACTGGCTGATGCCCTCAGCCCATCACTGCCCGTAACCGCTGGTATGATGTGGAACATAACTCCGCTATCACCACATAATCATTGGTGCCTTGGCTTCAGCCTCCCAGCAACTGAGAATCTCTACTACACAAGGAGTAGTAATGTGGGACTCTTACTGTGGACTTGAGGTACTATAACCATTTCAGTCCATTGAAGTGGCTATGGTGCCTTAACAGCCAGCAGCTGAAGAAGGGACTCCAGGCACTATAACAACTTACTTCCGCGAGAGAATGGTTATAGTACCTAGAGTGTCCCTTTGACAAAAAAAATTAAAATAACATTCACAGCAAATTGTAGTGGCTATTATACCAGGAGTTGCCTGATTAAACCCCAATTTAAGTATTCAAACAATTATTAAAAACGGTTTGACTTCTAATCTTGGTAGCTCCAAGTATCGCTCCCTGCCTCCACTAAGGTAGGCAGTAAGCGGAGTTTCTGGTCCTCTGGCTAAGGTAGAGAAGGTCTGGCGCAACCCCAATATTTAGTCAAACTGGGAGTATGCCATTTCCACTACAGCACACTGTAGTAGTTATGGTGCTTGCTCTCTTCCTCGAAACCATTTAAAAAGTGTTTAACAAAAGGGATGGCACCAGAACAACTCCAAGCACAATAAGCACTACAGGCTGCTGTCCCACTGTAGAACGGATTCATAATTCCTTGTGTCCAGTCGGGCACCTGCACTGTTCTTCTCTGAGCTGGATGTAGGCATTCATTGGCTGAAAATCAATTCAACACAAAACGGACATCCGGCTTCTCCAGCTCTGAGAAGATTGCAAGCAGCGCAGCACAACCCAGGTGAGTGTCAGATCATCCACACACGATGTGACAGGGCACTCCTAGTACCAGAATGCTGCAGCAGGCTCTAGTGGTTATGGTGCTTTTAAAACGGTTTATAGTTTGTTTAATAATGAAATGTGATGTTATAATGGAAAAATGCAAAGTAATGGGTGCTGAACAAAATTGTGGTCCAGGCACTCAAGGATCAGTTGAATCAATGCATCTCTATGAGGACAATTCAGCGTCTCCATGAATGGCACAGCTGCCTACTGTGCAGCACTGAGCCAGGAAGCACCTCCAGTGGCCATGAGTGGTGGTCACTTGGAGGTGTCCCTAGGGGCAATGTAAACACTGCCTTTTCTCCAAATATAATAAATATACTCACCAGAGCAACTACATTAAGCTATAGTTGTTCTGGTGACTAATGTCCCTTTGAACAAATTTGCAGAAAATGTAAGGATTGTTACATACCTGAAGGTTTCCATCATGTCAAAGATGGCTGCACAATTTGCATGGGGAGGGTGGATTAAGGTCTAAACTAAATATAAAAATACCTTTATCCATATACACAAATGTATATGCTGCAGGGAGTGGAACCCATGGTCTGATACATTCTCCCAATATTGCCACTTTCACTTGTTCCCTTAACTCATCTTATTCTTTAGTGAATAGAATCTCGCTACAGAAGGGAGATATCATCCGCCCCCTTCTCCTGCAATTCCCTGCAGATGAGGCTGCAGTTTCCGAAATCATGGCATAAGACACAACACCCCAAGTTTATAGAATATGTATTAGTTTGACTATTGGCCAATTTTCACAATTCACACAAATGAAACAAACTGGCAGCTCTCCAAGTCCGCTATGATTTCAGTTTATATTCGCAGGTTGTAAAGCTTAGAATGGGGTCAAATGATTGTAACACTGTCATGTGGTTTGTTTCCTCCTATTTGTAATATTCTAGGGAGGAAGTAAAGCAAGAGGATAAAATAACGTTATACAAGGAGAGTGCTCGCTCCACGGCTCCTGCTGACAGCTGTAAGAGACCGATCCACACCAAACAGGAAAAAGTCATGTCAAATGTAATTTGTAAAGTTTTTACCTCAATTTTTTACTACTGTTTTTTGTAAACAAAGTTTGACTGTAAAAGTGAAATATACAATCAATTTTGCATCAGAGATTTTTTACTGTTTAATCCTTGCAGATTTCCTGAGTACTACAGTGGGGAATTTTTTAATCTGTGAGTTTATTTTTTTAAAATTTAAGACTGGTAATCACTCAGTCCCCCCCTCCCATCCCCAAATATATGTATTCTGTGTGACCGTCAACTTGTGTTTACTGTGAAATGGTTACCTGGCTCTGCCCTTATCTGTGCCAAAAAGCAAGATTTTGCAATATTGTATAAATTCATTTTTTAAATGCCTGTTGAGTCATAACATTTCACAAGAAAGTTTCAATAAATGTTTTTTTTCTTAGTTTGTGTTTTGCTGCAAACATTTATTTTACCAATTCAAGCGCATTTATGATTTGTTAAAAAAATAAAAAGAAATCCAATTTGCGATTTGGAAGTGCCTTTATATTAAGCATGCAGTTTTACAGAAAAACAAACAAAGTCACTGCTTCATAAATTAAAACAAAATGACAGAATTACCTTCTGTTTCCTTAACAATCAGGCTGAGTACTTTATTTCATGTGATTGGCAAGTACTCTACAAACTCTTATCCTGGATGCTGCAATCCACCACAGCCACACACTTTGTCTAATCTCTGTTACAGTAGGGGGAAAACACGATAGGATGCGCTTTTCATCTCCCAACTTTTCCCAATCTGTGATCTGTCTTGGGATCCGCAATGATGGCCTGCACGGCCACGATGGCTTCGTTGATTTTGGTCTGCAGTTGTCTCAGTTCTTCAACGTGCAGTAAGCGCAGTATCCTGGCGGCGTCATTTAAAACTGCATCTGCTCAAAACAACAAGAGGCCGATTGAAGTCCATGCCGTGTTAAAGATCACTTCTCTCAGCCCAGTCAGACAGGAGAGAAAGGGCTGGATTTCAAGAAGGTTTCAGTCTTACATTTAAAACCCACACCTAACCAAACTGACTCTAGGATAGAATTTTTATTTATTATTTTAAAATTATATATATTTAGTTTATATAATTGAGAAAATAAAAGACAGTAGTCCATTTATCTTTAAAGGAAAACTCCAGTGCCAGGAAAACAATCAGTTTTCCTGGCACTGGAGGTTCCCTCTCCCTCCCACCCCCCAATCCCCAGTTGCTGAAGGGGTGACAACCCCTTCAGTCACTTACCAGAGACAGCGACGATGTCCCTCGTCGCTTTCTCCTCGGCATTGAGTCGGCCGGTGTGCGAGACTGATCCGGCCGTGCATGCACATTAGCGCTCCCCATAGCAAAGCATTGAAAAATATTTTCAATGCTTTCCTATGAGGAAATTAGCAACACTGGAGGTCGTCCAGCGACGCTCTAGCACACAATCTGTGCTATGAAGGAGGAAGTGACCTCTAGTGGCTGTCTAGTAGACAGCCACTAGAGGTGGAGTTAACCCTGCAAGGTGATTATTGCAGTTTTTAGAAAACTGCAATAATTACACTTGCCGGGTCAAGGGTAGTGGGAGTTGGCACCCAGACCACTCCAATGGGCAGAAGTGGTCTGGGTGCCTGGAGTGTCCCTTTAATTGTAATCTGTATTTAAAAATGTAATAAACACACAGGGTGAAGTAACAAAACTGGGAAAAGTGGATAATTCAAAATTTGAGATATAATGCAGCTATATTCACGGTTTAGTTAATACACCCCAGTTGGTTTTATGGCTTGTCACCCCTAGCTGAATTTAATTATAGCAACCATCCATACTTTTGATTAGATTTTACTTAATCCTTTAAGTAGAGCTAGAAAGCCCAGACACCTAGAGATATTAAGCAGAATGTTACCTCCGGTGTCGAATCCAAGCACGTGTTTGTCCAATGTAACAGGAAGTCCCTAAAAAAAAAATGTAAAAAAAATTATCAAAGACTGAAGTCAACCAAATTTTATATTCCTTAGCCACGTTTAGCATTTCCTATTTGCACCAAAAGATTTCCTTTCTGCTGCTCTGGTATCAGGTTATTTTGCCTTTCTATTTTTGTTAGTTCCCCCCCCCTCCTCCTCCTTCTCCTCCTCCCCCTCCCCAATTGTGTGTGTGCAATTTTTCCTCCAGCTGATTTTCTGTGACAGATAAGCATCTTTCAATTTATTTATTTTTTTGTTTAAACAAAAAGTACGAGAGACTTTTGTTGCAATACAGGAAACGCGGGGTAACATTTTTAGACAAAATTCACACAATCAGTGGAAATGTGAATGTGACAATTTATACATAATCACTGGTGCTTAAACTAAAAATAAGAAAATAATCCTGAAAAATGGTCTATGGGATCAGTAATAACTAACCACTGACATGGCAAATGTTTGATCTACAATTCATTTAGTCTTTAGTAAGCTGAGCTCCCAAACATGTGAGGTGAAATGGTTCACAGTCCCTGCTCTATGATGTCAGGGTTAGTCAATAATGATGTAAAATTAACCACAAAACTGGCCGATTTCCCTTTCTATAGAAACACTTAGCTGTGATAAATTAACACCACTTTTTGTTCGTGATATAAGAAGAATTTATCTAACAAATGGAATAATCTTTTGTTAAAATTCTCAATTTGGGGGGTTAACCCAGGAGTGGTTAGTTTTAGGTTGTCTTTTGAGAAAATGCTATTTTCATGATGACTATTTTATATGAACAAAGGACATTTTAGTTTCTGCACAACAACAAAATTTAGCATTTCTTCAGGATATCAATGACTGGACTTTACTTTTTTTTTTTTTTTTTCAATGAGAATAAGCCTTAGAAATCTGGAAGAATCTGAATTTGTGAAATTCTTCTCATCTGGAACAACCAATGTGAACTGTCAAATTTAAAGTACACAGATCGTGTAATGATCAGGACAGGCTGATCTGTGAGCTATATGTGGTCAGAAAGTAAATATGTGTTAGCTAGACATGGACTGCAATTACACAACAATGCACTCATTTACACATGTAGAAAAACAAAACATACCTCTTTAGAGCTATTAGATTTGGCTATAGCTTCTGGGGACAAACGTTCCTGGACCAAAATTCGAATAGCCTTGAATTAAGACATATATATATATATAAGTTTTAAATAGGACCAGTGTACAGAAAATTCACACCTACTTAGCTGGCATTTCACAAAAAACGTCAAATACATACTAATTGGCTTTATGTATGCAATGTTATATGGCCAGAGGCAGGACTTCAACAACACCCGATGGGGCATGTGTCTTTATATGAAATGCACCATAGAAGCTCACAGAAAACATGTGCCTGAACGAGAGTACAAAGATGGCCGCTTCATCTGAGGAGGATAAAATGGCAGCACAAATGAGGGAGAGGATGTGGGTAAATCTCTTCCTTCCCTTCACCATTATCAAGAATACAAAATTAGATTCAGCATTCCACAATCTGTATTAACCTCTTAACATGCATAACACTATATTACAATTAAAATGTTAACCTCTCAACCTGACAGCAATCCCAACAAAGATGCAAGTACGCGCCAACACCCACAGAGACAGCACCACCCGGAGTACACACCTGCCCACACTAAGCTTCACGACCCAGGGCATGGGCTGACTGCTCACTTGTGTAGCAGGGCAGTTTCACCATGCGTACCATGGACTTACCGATCCGCGGCTCTGGACAACCGGTCCCGTATGGACTTTGAAACTAACAAGCATTTTGACCTGCCACGTATGATTATGATTTTTGTGCTTGTATTTTTTTTTTTTTTTTTATTGGAAACCAGATATAACCGTTGTTTACTGTTCTCTGCTACATCATAGCTTAGACCAGAATAGCGAAATACATATATTGCATACTCTCTACCCTATTAAGCCTGTGTAATTACTCGTGTCTTACACACAAACGCAATGGTTTAGCATGTATATAACGCGCTGATATCTAAGCGAAGTCCCACTAAACAATGCTATAGACACACGACGATTATTAAATGCTAGGGTACAAACACCTGACAAACCTAGGAGAGATGCCTATATGCCTCCACTAAATATGACCAATACAAAGCGTAACCATACTAGCCTGATTTCTTACATAGCATTGAATACATGCATTACATAAGTCGATACTAGACTACCACACGCACTAACCAAGCCTGCGTACAAAGCAACATTAAAATCAACGTTCTATCGTTAACAAGTTTATGTTTTATTATGACAATACCTTAGAAGCGTAAATCCATACTGTTTATAGCCTAAACAAAAAATGTGCTTGTTCTAACATGTACCTCTGTGTAACTGTTTAAATGCGCTAGAGGATTACCTTTGGGGTACCTCACATGCGAATGTTATAAGCTTACGCACAACAAAAATAAAGAATTAAAAAAAAAAAAAGTTAACCTCTACACTACTAGCCGCTGAAAGCCTGGGGAGTCCATGGCACACTCACTAAGGCTACATTTCCATTTGCCAATGGCTAGTGCAATTTTGAGCCCTGTATATAAATATCCTCCACACGGGGTACCATGGGAAGATGGCAGTTCTGATCCCTGGAGTGCAGCTGAGGTATGATTTATAAAGCTTCTCGAACCATAAATAGAGACGCTAACCTGTCTATGGCCTATGTCTACATCTTATTTATAACTCGGAAAGGTTTGTTTCCTGTCTGATCAGCAGAGGGTGACACGCCAACATGTAGCACAGCCATATAAAGCAAGGAAACAAACAATTGGGGTGTGTGGGGGGTTGGGAGAGACAGAATGGCTGAGAGGAAAAAACAATCTGAAATGGAAAAATTTAAAGACAAAACAGTGAATCGAGGATGGGAAGGAAGCACTCCTTAAAATAATCTGACCTTCGTAAGTACTTCATACTGGATTGTTCGGGGTTATTGTGGTAGAGGAGATGAAAAACATTACTCACACCTAATAAGCAGCTACAAAGCATGTTAACCCTTTAAAAAAAGGACCAAACACTGGAACTTATTAAAAAAATAAAAGGTGACAAACTGGCCGCATTACCAACACCCAATACGCAGGGCGCTCAGCGCTACCAACACCCAATAAGCAGGGTGCCCAGCGCTACCAACACCCAATAAGCAGGGCGCCCAGCGCTACCAACACCCAATAAGCAGGGCGCCCAGCGCTACCAACACCCAATAAGCAGGGCGCCCAGCGCTACCAACACCCAATAAGCAGGGCGCCCAGCGCTACCAACACCCAATAAGCAGGGCGCCCAGCGCTACCAACACCCAATACGCAGGGCGCCCAGCGCTACCAACACCCAATACGCAGGGCGCCCAGCGCTACCAACACCCAATACGCAGGGCGCCCAGCGCTACCAACACCCAATACGCAGGGCGCCCAGCGCTACCAACACCCAATACGCAGGGCGCTCAGCGCTACCAACACCCAATCTGCAGGGCGCTCAGCGCTACAAACACCCAATACGCAGGGCGCTCAGCGCTACCAACACCCAATACGCAGGGCGCTCAGCGCTACCAACACCCAATACGCAGGGCGCTCAGCGCTACCAACACCCAATACGCAGGGCGCTCAGCGCTACCAACACCCAATACGCAGGGCGCTCAGCGCTACCAACACCCAATACGCAGGGCGCTCAGCGCTACCAACACCCAATACGCAGGGCGCTCAGCGCTACCAACACCCAATACGCAGGGCGCTCAGCGCTACCAACACCCAATACGCAGGGCGCTCAGCGCTACCAACACCCAATACGCAGGGCGCTCAGCGCTACCAACACCCAATACGCAGGGCGCTCAGCGCTACCAACACCCAATACGCAGGACGCTCAGCGCTACCAACACCCAATACGCAGGGCGCTCAGCGCTACCAACACCCAATACGCAGGGCGCCCAGCGCTACCAACACCCAATACGCAGGGCGCTCAGCGCTACCAACACCCAATACGCAGGGCGCCCAGCGCTACCAACACCCAATACGCAGGGCGCCCAGCGCTACCAACACCCAATACGCAGGGCGCCCAGCGCTACCAACACCCAATACGCAGGGCGCCCAGCGCTACCAACACCCAATACGCAGGGCGCCCAGCGCTACCAACACCCAATACGCAGGGCGCCCAGCGCTACCAACACCCAATACGCAGGGCGCCCAGCGCTACCAACACCCAATACGCAGGGCGCCCAGCGCTACCAACACCCAATAAGCAGGGCGTTCATTGGGCACAGAGTCACTAGGAACCAGATTGTGAGGACATGTTTTTAGAGGGACACTAAGCACCATAATTACTACAACTAGTTTTAATAGATATGGTGTGGTTATCCTCTAGAAGATGTGTAGTCCCAGTACAGTAAGCCATCCCCCTCAGCCACTGATGTCCGTGTAATGGCTCAATGGATGTGAGTGCTGTACTACAGTATTATTTATTACTGCGACACGAACACTCAAATCACCATTAATTCTTTCAAATGGGAATTTAGCTCACTCAGCAGGTCAGAGTCCTGCAATAGAACGGTGCCTCGAGCCAACCACTGCAAGTTCATGCTCTCAATAACAAGGAAATCAGTATCTGAAGAGCAGGGCTTAAGGAGCTGGAGAACCACCCATGTTTTTGATCAAAGGACTCAGAGAAAAAAGAAAAAGGAAAAGAAAGGTTTGACTAAACCTGGTGAGACGGCATCCCCCACCATAATCACTACCGTAAGCTATGGCAGTACATGCTGCTTACAGCGCCCTTTTAACGTTTTATGGATAGGAAATCCAAAAGACTCGACAGGCTTTAAAAATGAACTTTAAGATCGCCATTAAAGTGTGATGGATTGGATCTTTGGGAATGTCTCACAAAGATTATCAAGAAAAGATATAAAAATTTGGAAAACCGACCAACGACAGAGGAATTGGGAGAAAGGTTTGGCTCAGTGAAAGGGACAATTCAGCCAGGTTTCTCCATCCTCTGCTTAAGAACTGAGTGCACAGGTATTGTGATACAAGCTGATCATCATTGATACTTTCTCACAGACATGGTGTCTCGGTAATCTTTTAACATATTTACAAACGTTTCACCTCCAATCCAAGCACAATCGCTAAAAGGAGGAAACAATCAAAACCTGGTTTCAGGAATCTACACAAGGTCTCAGAGCACGAGATGGAGGGAAAGATAATTTAATTACAAATTAATATTGCCCTAAATAAAAATATACTGGGGGGGGGGCTGCCTAAAATAACCATTTTAGACAGCAGACTAGTGGCTCACGCTTATATTAATAAAGCAATCAATAGCTAAATTCTCTTGGTTTCCCTAAACACCCAAATACGATTAAAATAAAACAAAATACCCATCAAAATACATATCTATTCCATGTGGCTCACTGCAGAGGGAGATGAATATTCTGTTAGCGCAAACTTTTACTAAAACTGATTTATAAATTATTTTGTTAACACGATTTGCAATTTATTTAGCCTGCAGAAAATTGCTTCCGTAGCTTTCAGCACCTAATTACACTTAAACAGTAAGAATTATAAATTGATCTCTATATAGACAGGTTTCTAAAAGCAGAAATCTTTCATTTCACGTTAGTCATCTGTATAGCCAGGAACAGAACCTACAAATCTACAACGATGGGATCTGCTCACCAAACTGGCATAATATTCACATAAAGGAACATCAAACACAAATCTTGATATAGGAAAGGGAAACCACTTACTTTCAGCATGACAAGGTAGTCGTCATGTCGCTGTATTTGCAGGAGGTTCGCCAGAGCTGTGACCCCAGCTTTAAAGTCTGGATTACTCACTACATTAAAAGAGAAATCAAGACGCAGGTTAAGGATAGATCCGCACACTCACTGCCGATTCCTTGTAAAGTTCGGCAGACATGGTGTCTCGTTAAACACATTTTTTTGTGTAGAATCTTAATTTGCTTAATTGTCTAGAACAGGGCTGCCCAATAGGTAGATCCCAAGATATTGTGGAACTACAACTCCCATGATGCAGTGTCACTCTAAATGCATGCAAAGCATCAATGGAGTTACAGTTCTACAACATCTGGGGATATACCTATTGGGCAGCCCTGGTCTAGCCACGGCATTCAGTACAGCTTTACACATAGAACACAACAATAAGCAAGTGTCCCATAAACAGGTTGTTAACCTCTCTTTGTCAGGACCCCATGTTTTATTGGCTCCCCATTGTCTGATGAGGCACATATTGAGCAGATTCCAATTAATAGTTTACCAGGAATATGCTCTATTCTTTTTAATGTAATTTCTTTTAAAGCCCTTGTTTTGAGTAATCCTTTATTGAATATCACAAGAAATATGGGGTAATTAGGTTAATATGTATGTTATTTGAATTCCAGCCAAAAGGATTAAGAGCTTTTGTCGTCAGCATAGATCTTTCAACGGCACGGGTGGCAACATTTCAACATGCGAGATTATTTCATTTCAGCAGTTTGTACAGGAAATGAAATAGAACTCGATTAAACAGTAGGGAACATCTGGTGACAATGCCTCTGGCCGGTTGGCCAATCTGTATAGTCTTTGGTAAATAAATATCACAGTGTCTCATTGGAACATCGCATATTTAGATCTAAACACCTAAAAACGTTACATTACACACTACACCGACTGTTAGCCACACAACATAATACACACAGGAATGCTGAACGTCACGCAAACTCACATCCATTAAGAGGATATCAGTGATGTGTTTCTCTTACCATCCAGATTAATGAGTGGCTCCGAAGGCTTTGAATTTTCTGTACCGAGAGGCTTTGCATTCTGATACTTGGAAGCTGTGAATAAAAAGGAAAGAAAATCTAGAATCCCAGCATTCAAACAGTTCATACACAAATTATCAAAACACAATTTATGCAAAGTTTTAAACAAACTATGGACAAGGCGCAGGTGCAAGGATTAATACATTTCTCTTTTTGTTGAGTTTGGGATTTTTGAGCCACCGCACAGCTTTGTCGTATTAAACGTAAAGGTGGGATGAGGGGAGCTGCGCTTAATTTTAAAAAGGAAACACGCAAGGGGTTCCTACAAGCAAAACATGAGCAGAGTTCACACACATGTGCATGCAACTCCCGTGTCTTCACACCCCTCCCTGTCACAGGGCCCCATATTTCACCTTGCCCTGCAGAGAGCCCTGGGAGGAAGCTGAATATATATATATATATATATATTTCTCGCAGATATAGATATAGAGAGAGAGGTTTTATTCGACGCAGAGAAATGTTAAGGAAATTGCACACTTTTAGATCAATAATGGCCAAGCTGAAACATGTATTTAAAAAAAAAAAAAATTAATAATAATTGTAAAACCACTCCTTATGGTCCATCAACTGTGATGGGCAAATACAGAAATGCTGTTTTGCAATATTTTTTTATGCAAAAATATTTCACCCATCGCTCAACATACCATTATCACCATATTCTAGACGCACAGCCAGACCCAGGAGCCAATCAATGGTTTCTTGACGTTCCTCTGCTTTGAAGGGAGCATTTACATCCTGCACGTACTGAAATATAAAAAAACATTTATAGTAAATAATAAAACATGTACAAATCTAGTAATGTATTCCAATTATTTTATATACTAAGAATTCAGGAGAACGGAACCAAATGCAGACTGGAATAGGTTAGATTTATAGCACAGGAAACTGAAAAATCAAGCCTGGATCTTGCAAATCAGATTTTAAATCATAGAATTTGGTATTCAGTGGAACAAAAACATAACACAAACGGCCAAGTAAATAAATTAGAAAAATATGCAGAGAAATAGGTTTTTGGTTGTTTTTTTTACTATACTATATACCTTGTCATAGTGGCGGGGCCATTCGCTGCTATGTATATTTCTCAAATTACCCCGCTCTTCGATCTTGTAGTGTCGAATTTTCTGATCTTCTAACCAAACAATGAAGTTTCGAAACTCTGTTTCATCTGAAAATGAAATGTTACAAATCAGGATGTTTTGGGCAAAATACACTTATTGTGAATATATAATGCTACAGTGTATTAGTAAGGGAAGGTGTGAGATCACTGGATAGTCCGTACATTTATCTATTCTTTAAGTGGTTTCATTTCTGAGAAACATTTATAAGCACCCTGCATCAATGCCCCGGGGAAGCCAGCTATGTAATCACCGTATTTACTAAATAACAGCTTCTTAGGATTATTAATATTAGATTTAGTGATCCTTGTATTAAATAAATATGCATTTGTGAGGTGTGAGAAATTAAATTAAAGGGACACTATAGTTTGGTGAGGGCATCCTGTCCCTGCAGGCTTTTTGCTGTAAGCACGGTTTGTTTCTGAGAAAATGCAGTGTTTACATTACAGCCTGGGCATACCCCCACTGGCCACTCCTCCGATGGCTGCTAGAGGTGCTTCCTGTGGCAGTGCTGCACAGTGTGACTGACATTCAGTGTCTCCACCCTCTCTTGGAGGACCTTCCTCATAGTGATGCACTAATTCATTGCATCTCTATGATTAGATTTGGCCCTGAACGTTCCCCATCAGATGCACTGATTCTGATTGGAGCAGAGTGCCGGTTTACCACACATGCACAAGAGCCTCCCAATGCTTTCCTAAGGAAAGCAATGGATTAGCTGAGATCTTCAAGACCGATGATCTCAGTCACGGAGGCAGGACCAGCTGCGGCGAGACTGGCATGTGAGACAAGGGGATTAAAATCACCTTTTTTACTATGACAAACAGCCACTCTAGGACTATGGTCTCAGGAATACAAGTTTGTAATCCTGACACTATAGTATTCCTTTAGTACAAGTCATAGGTAACTTTCTATGGTTTTATTTAACGGTGTAATTCCCATAGAAGTGACACTTCCTTTAACACACACATTTCTTAACCATAAGACTATGAGAAGACATTGTTTAGACAATACCGAGCAGTAACAAGAGGTGGGCTAAATGGTCAGTTTTAGCACTTGTTTGCCACTAGTAAGTGTTAAAATATATGTATGGATGGATAAAGTTTTCCTTTACAGTATTCCTACAAGTACCATAACCACTTCTTGCAAAGTTTATGGAGCAGAGTGTACCATGCACTCATTCTGAAACTGGGTTTTAACGGATGAGATTTTTATAAATTACATTTAGATAAATTGTGTGTGCAGGTGATGTGAATACTCCACACGCAAAACATGGACTGAGATTTCTTTGTGTTGATAGATCTGAGCTACAGAAAAATGCATGTACAATGGGAAGCTCTGCAAATCAAGGCACCGAGCCTGGTTTACAAACCAGCTGTAGTGGTTATGGTACTTGGAGGGATCCTTTAATACAATGCTGTACTGATCTTGGCTCAATAAAGGGTCAGGAGCAGGAGAGAACTAACTATCCAGAAAAGATGGCAAGTCTGCGAGGAACAGGGTTCAGTAAACCTCACCTTTCCTTCCCGCCCAAGCCACTGGTGATGTCACAATCTGAGGTCTTTGCCAATTAGGCCACAGACAGCGACAGCGCGCCACTTTAAACCAACAGCCCCATAATCAAACTAAATAATGAAAGGCAGCTTTAAAATGTTCATCAAAATATACTGACAACTAGGGCCTAAGGTCACTTAACACTATGCCCTACTATGTTGGCTCAATGATGCCACCATGTGGAGGATGTGAATATAGCAATCTGTGCATGTCTTTAGAATACTTATTTTCCCAGAGTACATATAACATGATATAAAAACGCTAGGGATGCACCAACATTTCGGCTGCCCCGGGGTATCGGGGAGCCACCTAGGTGAGGACTACCAGATCGGTTTCCTGGCATAGTCATTCAGCTCCTCGGGGGACCTGTCCCAGCACTGGGTGACCACCCCACCAGACATCCCCGGAAGCCGCAACCTCAACTGGGGGGTGAAAATACCTGTCTATGTGGGAAACGGCAGCCTGTCCCCTGCTGGCCTGGGGGAGGAGAGCAGCAGTGGGGGTCAGAGGGCCAAACCTGGACAGCATATGTAGAACCTGCTGCGGAAGTGAAATGAAACTGATTTTCTTATTTTAGGCCAAATTTGCCAAACTAAAAATTGGTTGGTTTGGTTTTTTTTCTCCTCGTTTAGTTATTATGGCCTAAAATATGAAATTCACTGTAAGTTGAAGACAATTACAAAAAGTCAAAATATAATAAAATTATAGAAAAAAAAAACTATTTAAAATTATTTGGGGAAAACGGTCTTTTTTGGTTAAGGGCATCCTGAATTTTCGGTTTTGGCCCAGAATATTCATTTAGTTGATTCCCTAAAACAGTTAGTAGTGGATTACAATACCCATCATCCGTAGAATCGCTATATTGCACTTAGTGCACATATGCCACAATCAGAAAATCTTTCAAAATCAATACATGAGAAAAACATTTCATTAAGATACAGGTTACATGGGACGTTTCCCCAAAAAGGCAACAGAAAAGTTTGTATAAATTACTGGGTAAAAAGGGGAGAAAACAAAAAACAAAATAAAGAAACACTGAATGCATTTCGCGTCTCCTCTTAGACACTTTAAGAGACCCAATGCCGGACTTTAATTTGCTCTATTACATTCCCTGGTAGCAGAGACCAGGCTGTGTATAATATAATAGACCCAGTGACAGGCTGTGTATAATATAATAGACCCATTGCCAGGCTGTGTATAATATAATAGACCCAGTGCCAGGCTGTGTATAATATAATAGACCCAGTGCCAGGCTGTGTATAATATAATAGACCCAGTGCCAGGCTGTGTATAATATAATAGACCCAGTGCCAGGCTGTGGATAATATAATAGACCCAGTGCCAGGCTGTGGATAATATAATAGACCCAGTGCCAGGCTGTGGATAATATAATAGACCCAGTGCCAGGCTGTATATAATATAATAGTCCCATTGCCAGACTGTATATAATATAATAGTCCCATTGCCAGACTGTATATAATATAATAGACCAATTGCCAGGCTGTGGATAATATAATAGACCCAGTGCCAGGCTGTGGATAATATAATAGACCCAGTGCCAGGCTGTGGATAATATAATAGACCCAGTGCCAGGCTGTGGATAATATAATAGACCCAGTGCCAGGCTGTGGATAATATAATAGACCCAGTGCCAGGCTGTATATAATATAATAGCCCCATTGCCAGGCTGTATATAATATAATAGACCCAGTGCCAGGCTGTATATAATATAATAGACCCAGTGCCAGGCTGTATATAATATAATAGACCCATTGCCAGGCTGTATATAATATAATAGACCCATTGCCAGGCTGTATATAATATAATAGACCCATTGCCAGGCTGTATATAATATAATAGACCCATTGCCAGGCTGTGTATAATATAATAGACCCATTGCCAGGCTGTGTATAATATAATAGACCCATTGCCAGGCTGTGTATAATATAATAGACCCATTGCCAGGCTGTATATAATATAATAGACCCATTGCCAGGCTGTGTATAATATAATAGACCCATTGCCAGGCTGTGTATAATATAATAGACCCAGTGCCAGGCTGTGTATAATATAATAGACCCAGTGCCAGGCTGTGTATAATATAATAGACCCAGTGCCAGGCTGTGTATAATATAATAGACCCATTGCCAGGCTGTGGATAATATAATAGACCCATTGCCAGGCTGTGTATAATATAATAGACCCATTGCCAGGCTGTGTATAATATAATAGACCCATTGCCAGGCTGTGTATAATATAATAGACCCATTGCCAGGCTGTGTATAATATAATAGCCCCATTGCCAGGCTGTGTATAATATAATAGCCCCATTGCCAGGCTGTGTATAATATAATAGCCCCATTGCCAGGCTGTGTATAATATAATAGCCCCATTGCCAGGCTGTGTATAATATAATAGCCCCATTGCCAGGCTGTGTATAATATAATAGCCCCATTGCCAGGCTGTGTATAATATAATAGCCCCATTGCCAGGCTGTGTATAATATAATAGCCCCATTGCCAGGCTGTGTATAATATAATAGCCCCATTGCCAGGCTGTGTATAATATAATAGCCCCATTGCCAGGCTGTGTATAATATAATAGCCCCATTGCCAGGCTGTGTATAATATAATAGCCCCATTGCCAGGCTGTGTATAATATAATAGCCCCATTGCCAGGCTGTGTATAATATAATAGCCCCATTGCCAGGCTGTGTATAATATAATAGCCCCATTGCCAGGCTGTGTATAATATAATAGCCCCATTGCCAGGCTGTGTATAATATAATAGCCCCATTGCCAGGCTGTGTATAATATAATAGCCCCATTGCCAGGCTGTGTATAATATAATAGCCCCATTGCCAGGCTGTGTATAATATAATAGCCCCATTGCCAGGCTGTGTATAATATAATAGACCCAGTGCCAGGCTGTGTATAATATAATAGCCCCATTGCCAGGCTGTATATAATATAATAGACCCATTGCCAGGCTGTATATAATATAATAGACCCATTGCCAGGCTGTGGATAATATAATAGACCCATTGCCAGGCTGTGTATAATATAATATAATAGACCCATTGCCAGGCTGTGTATAATATAATAGACCCATTGCCAGGCTGTGTATAATATAATAGCCCCATTGCCAGGCTGTGTATAATATAATAGCCCCATTGCCAGGCTGTATATAATATAATAGACCCAGTGCCAGGCTGTATATAATATAATAGCCCCATTGCCAGGCTGTGTATAATATAATAGCCCCATTGCCAGGCTGTGTATAATATAATAGACCCATTGCCAGGCTGTGTATAATATAATAGACCCATTGCCAGGCTGTGTATAATATAATAGACCCATTGCCAGGCTGTGTATAATATAATAGACCCATTGCCAGGCTGTGTATAATATAATAGACCCAGTGCCAGGCTGTGGATAATATAATAGACCCAGTGCCAGGCTGTGGATAATATAATAGACCCAGTGCCAGGCTGTGGATAATATAATAGACCCAGTGCCAGGCTGTGGATAATATAATAGACCCAGTGCCAGGCTGTGGATAATATAATAGACCCAGTGCCAGGCTGTGGATAATATAATAGACCCAGTGCCAGGCTGTGGATAATATAATAGACCCAGTGCCAGGCTGTGGATAATATAATAGACCCAGTGCCAGGCTGTGGATAATATAATAGACCCAGTGCCAGGCTGTGGATAATATAATAGACCCAGTGCCAGGCTGTGGATAATATAATAGACCCAGTGCCAGGCTGTGGATAATATAATAGACCCAGTGCCAGGCTGTGGATAATATAATAGACCCAGTGCCAGGCTGTGGATAATATAATAGACCCAGTGCCAGGCTGTGGATAATATAATAGACCCAGTGCCAGGCTGTGGATAATATAATAGACCCAGTGCCAGGCTGTGGATAATATAATAGACCCAGTGCCAGGCTGTGGATAATATAATAGACCCAGTGCCAGGCTGTGGATAATATAATAGACCCAGTGCCAGGCTGTGGATAATATAATAGACCCAGTGCCAGGCTGTGGATAATATAATAGACCCAGTGCCAGGCTGTGGATAATATAATAGACCCAGTGCCAGGCTGTGGATAATATAATAGACCCAGTGCCAGGCTGTGGATAATATAATAGACCCAGTGCCAGGCTGTGGATAATATAATAGACCCAGTGCCAGGCTGTGGATAATATAATAGACCCAGTGCCAGGCTGTGGATAATATAATAGACCCAGTGCCAGGCTGTGGATAATATAATAGACCCAGTGCCAGGCTGTGGATAATATAATAGACCCATTGCCAGGCTGTATATAATATAATAGACCCATTGCCAGGCTGTGTATAATATAATAGACCCAGTGCCAGGCTGTATATAATATAATAGACTCAGTGCCAGGCTGCGTATAATATAATAGACCCAGTGCCAGGCTGCATATAATATAATAGACCCAGTGCCAGGCTGTGTATAATATAATAGACCCAGTGCCAGGCTATAATGGGCTCCGTTACAATCCCTGGTATCTGAGACCAGGCTGTATATAATATAATAGACCCAGTGCCAGGCTAGAATAGGCTCTGTTACAACCCATGGTATCAGAGACCAGGCTGTATATAATATAATAGACCCAGTGCCAGGCTATAATGGGCTCCGTTACAATCCCTGGTATCAGAGACCAGGCTGTATATAATATAATATAATATATACTGTATATAATATAATAGACCGAGTGCCAGACTGTATAGAATATAATAGACAAGGTGCCACCAGGGAATGTAATGGAGCTACCAGGGAATGTAATGGAGCTAACTAGAGACCAGGCTGTATAAAATATAATAGACCCAGTGCCAGGCTGTATATAATATACACAGTGCCAGGCTAGAATGGGCTCCATTACAATCCCTGGTATCAGAGACCAGGCTGTATATAATATAATAGACGCAGTGCCAGGCTGTATACAATATAATAGACCGAGTGCCAGACTCTAACTCCATTACAATCCCTGGTATCAGAGACCAAGCTGTATACAATAGAATAGACCCAGTGCCAGGCTGTAATTAGCTTCATTTATGGAGAGGGGCTGGGGAAGACACACAGAGGGTCTGGGTAAGGGTAGGAAGAAACAGGGGGAGGGGAGGGGGAAATATAAAAAACAAAACAAAAAAGAGGGATAAGAAAACCGCATGTGAAGATTATTTAATTTTTTTTTTGGAGGAGGTAAAAAAGCCTGTGTACCCAAAACTCAATGAGCTAAAGTGGTCTGGGTGCCTATAGTGTCCCTTTAAGGTTCAGTATATATTGGGGTTCAGGCTGTATTGATACTGTATTACTGTATTGATACTCTAGTATATATTAGAGTATTCGGGGTACACATTGTGTTGGGGTTCAGTATATATATATTAGAGTATACGGGGTACACATTGTGTTGGGGTTCAGTATATATATATTAGAGTATTCGGGGTACACATTGTGTTGGGGTTCAGTATATATATTAGAGTATTCGGGGTACACATTGTGTTGGGGTTCAGTATATATATTAGAGTATTCGGGGTACACATTGTGTTGGGGTTCAGTATATATATTAGAGTATTCGGGGTACACATTGTGTTGGGGTTCAGTATATATATTAGAGTATTCGGGGTATACATTGTGTTGGGGTTCAGTATATATCAGGAGTATGGGTGGTGCAGTATTCGGGGTACACATGGTGTTGGGGTGCAGTATTCGGGGTACACATGGTGTTGGGGTGCAGTATTCGGGGTACACATGGTGTTGGGGTGCAGTATTCGGGGTACACATGGTGTTGGGGTGCAGTATTCGGGGTACACATGGTGTTGGGGTGCAGTATTCGGGGTACACATGGTGTTGGGGTGCAGTATTCGGGGTACACATGGTGTTGGGGTGCAGTATTCGGGGTACACATGGTGTTGGGGTGCAGTATTCGGGGTACACATGGTGTTGGGGTGCAGTATTCGGGGTACACATGGTGTTGGGGTGCAGTATTCGGGGTACACATGGTGTTGGGGTGCAGTATTCGGGGTACACATGGTGTTGGAGTGCAGTATTCGGGGTACACATGGTGTTGGGGGTTCAGTATTATTATTATTGCCATTTATATAGCGCCAACAGATTCCGTAGCGCTTTACAATATTAGGAGAGGGGGATTTAACTATAAATAGCAATTACCAAAAAAAAAAAAAAAAACTTACAGGAACGATAGGTTGAAGAGGACCCTGCTCAATCGCGCTTACATTCTATAGGAGGTGGGGTGTAAAACACATTAGGACAGGAATTTGCAATCAAATAAGGTGGGCTGCCCTTTAGGAGAGGGCAAGAGACAGGTATGTGAGGTAGAGGTTACTCTGGGAGGCGATAAGCTTTCCTAAAGAGATGGGTTTTAAGGCACTTCTTAAAAGATGCAAGACTAGGGGAGAGTCTGATGGCGGAAGGCAGGCTATTCCATAGGAAGGGAGCCGCCCGCGAGAAGTCCTGCAAGCGCGAGTTGGCCGTACGGGTGCGGGCAGCGGACAGGAGGTGGTCACGGGCAGAGCGGAGAGACCGAGAAGGGACGTACCTATGGATCTGTGAGGAGATATAAGAGGGGCTAGAGTTGTTCAGTGCTTTATAGGTGTGAATTAGTACCTTGAATTGACTCCTATAGCATACAGGAAGCCAATGTAAGGACTGACAGAGGGGTGAGAGAAACGACTAGAGAGGAAAATCAATCTAGCAGCAGCGTTCATTACGGACTGTAGCGGTGCAGTACGGCTTTTGGGAAGACCAATCAGGAGAGGGTTACAATAATCCATGCAGGAAATTACTAGAGCATGGACAAGCTCCTTGGTAGCATCTTGAGTAAAAAAGGGCCGGATGCGGGCTATGTTTTTAAGATGGAATGTACAGGATTTGGCAACATGCTGGATATGAGGCTCAAAGGTGAGGCCAGAATCAAGTATGACGCCAAGACAGCGCGCTTGCAAGGATGGACTGATTTGGGTACCACAAACTTGAAGGGAAAGCGCAAAAGGAGGATCAGTATTAGGAGGAGGAAAGACAAGGAGCTCAGTTTTAGAGAGATTGAGTTTCAGAAAGCGGGAGGACATCCAGTCAGAGATGGAAGAAAGGCAAGCAGTGACACGTTGCATGATAGCAGGGGAGAGGTCCAGGGAGGAGAGATATCTGGGTGTCATCAGCATACAGGTGGTAGCGGAATCCAAAAGAGGTAATTAGTTTGCCAAGAGAGGCAGTATAAAGAGAAAATAGAAGGGGACCAAGGATAGAGCCTTGGGGGACTCAAACCGAGACAGGACGAGGGGAGGAGGTATCGTTAGAAAAGGAGACACTGAATGAGCGTTGGGAGAGATAAGAGGAAAACCAAGAGAGGACAGAGTCACAGAGACCAAGTGATTGAAGAAGGAGAGCAGTATTGGGGTTCAGTATTGGGGTCCACGCTGTATTGGGTACACGCTGTATTGGGGTACAGTATATATTGGGGTACACGCTGTACTGGGGTGCAGTAAATATTGGGGGTACACGCGGTGTTGCGGGACACGCGGTGTTAGGGTGCAGTATATATTGGGGGACACGCAGTGTTGGGGTGCAGTATATATTGGGGACACGCGGTGTTGGGGTGCAGTATATATTGGGGACACGCGGTGTTGGGGTGCAGTATATATTGGGGACACGCGGTGTTGGGGTGCAGTATATATTGGGGACACGCGGTGTTGGGGTGCAGTATATATTGGGGGACACGCAGTGTTGGGGTGCAGTATATATTGGGGGACACGCAGTGTTGGGGTGCAGTATATATTGGGGGACACGCAGTGTTGGGGTGCAGTATATATTGGGGACACGCGGTGTTGGGGTGCAGTATATATTGGGGGACACGCGGTGTTGGGGTGCAGTATATATAGGGGGACACGCGGTGTTGGGGCGCAGTATATATTGGGGGACACGCGGTGTTGGGGCGCAGTATATATTGGGGGACACGCGGTGTTGGGGCGCAGTATATATTGGGGGCACGCGGTGTTGGGGCGCAGTATATATTGGGGACACGCTGTGTTGGGGCGCAGTATATATTGGGGTACACGCTGTGTTGGGGCGCAGTATATATTGGGGTACACGCTGTGTTGGGGCGCAGTATATATTGGGGTACACGCTGTGTTGGGGCGCAGTATATATTGGGGTACACGCTGTGTTGGGGCGCAGTATATATTGGGGTACACGCTGTGTTGGGGCGCAGTATATATTGGGGTACACGCTGTGTTGGGGCGCAGTATATATTGGGGTACACGCTGTGTTGGGGCGCAGTATATATTGGGGTACACGCTGTGTTGGGGCGCAGTATATATTGGGGTACACGCTGTGTTGGGGCGCAGTATATATTGGGGTACACGCTGTGTTGGGGCGCAGTATATATTGGGGTACACGCTGTGTTGGGGCGCAGTATATATTGGGGTACACGCTGTGTTGGGGTACACGCTGTGTTGGGGCGCAGTATATATTGGGGGACACGCTGTGTTGGGGCACAGTATATATTGGGGTACACGCTGTGTTGGGGCGCAGTATATATTGGGGTACACGCTGTGTTGGGGCGCAGTATATATTGGGGTACACGCTGTGTTGGGGCCCAGTATATATTGGGGTACACGCTGTGTTGGGGCCCAGTATATATTGGGGTACACGCTGTGTTGGGGCCCAGTATATATTGGGGTACACGCTGTGTTGGGGCCCAGTATATATTGGGGTACACGCTGTGTTGGGGCCCAGTATATATTGGGGTACACGCTGTGTTGGGGCCCAGTATATATTGGGGTACACGCTGTGTTGGGGCCCAGTATATATTGGGGTACACGCTGTGTTGGGGCCCAGTATATATTGGGGTACACGCTGTGTTGGGGCCCAGTATATATTGGGGTACACGCTGTGTTGGGGCCCAGTATATATTGGGGGACACGCTGTGTTGGGGCCCAGTATATATTGGGGGACACGCTGTGTTGGGGCCCAGTATATATTGGGGGACACGCTGTGTTGGGGTGCAGTATATATTGGGGACACGCTGTGTTGGGGCGCAGTATATATTGGGGGACACGCTGTGTTGGGGCGCAGTATATATTGGGGGACACGCTGTGTTGGGCGCAGTATATATTGGGGTACACGCTGTGTTGGGGCGCAGTATATATTGGGGTACACGCTGTGTTGGGGCGCAGTATATATTGGGGTACACGCTGTGTTGGGGTACACGCTGTGTTGGGGCGCAGTATATATTGGGGGACACGCTGTGTTGGGGCGCAGTATATATTGGGGGACACGCTGTGTTGGGGCGCAGTATATATTGGGGGACACGCTGTGTTGGGGCGCAGTATATATTGGGGGACACGCTGTGTTGGGGCGCAGTATATATTGGGGGACACGCTGTGTTGGGGCGCAGTATATATTGGGGGACACGCTGTGTTGGGGCGCAGTATATATTGGGGGACACGCTGTGTTGGGGCGCAGTATATATTGGGGGACACGCTGTGTTGGGGCGCAGTATATATTGGGGGACACGCTGTGTTGGGGCGCAGTATATATTGGGGGACACGCTGTGTTGGGGCGCAGTATATATTGGGGGACACGCTGTGTTGGGGCGCAGTATATATTGGGGGACACGCTGTGTTGGGGCGCAGTATATATTGGGGGACACGCTGTGTTGGGGCGCAGTATATATTGGGGGACACGCTGTGTTGGGGCGCAGTATATATTGGGGGACACGCTGTGTTGGGGTGCAGTATATATTGGGGGACACGCTGTGTTGGGGTGCAGTATATATTGGGGGACACGCTGTGTTGGGGTGCAGTATATATTGGGGGACACGCTGTGTTGGGGTGCAGTATATATTGGGGGACACGCTGTGTTGGGGCGCAGTATATATTGGGGGACACGCTGTGTTGGGGCGCAGTATATATTGGGGTACACGCTGTGTTGGGGTGCAGTATATATTGGGGTACACGCTGTGTTGGGGTGCAGTATATATTGGGGGACACGCTGTGTTGGGGTGCAGTATATATTGGGGGACACGCTGTGTTGGGGTGCAGTATATATTGGGGTACACGCTGTGTTGGGGTGCAGTATATATTGGGGGACACGCTGTGTTGGGGTGCAGTATATATTGGGGACACGCTGTGTTGGGGTGCAGTATATATTGGGGGACACGCTGTGTTGGGGTGCAGTATATATTGGGGGACACGCTGTGTTGGGGTGCAGTATATATTGGGGGACACGCTGTGTTGGGGTGCAGTATATATTGGGGGACACGCTGTGTTGGGGTGCAGTATATATTGGGGGACACGCTGTGTTGGGGGACACGCGGTGTTGGGGTGCAGTATATATTGGGGGACACGCTGTGTTGGGGTGCAGTATATATTGGGGGACACCCTGTGTTGGGGCACAGTATATATTGGGGGACACGATGTGTTGGGGTGCAGTATATATTGGGGGACACGCTGTGTTGGGGTGCAGTATATATTGGGGGACACGCTGTGTTGGGGTGCAGTATATATTGGGGGACACGCTGTGTTGGGGTGCAGTATATATTGGGGGACACGCTGTGTTGGGGTGCAGTATATATTGGGGGACACGCTGTGTTGGGGTGCAGTATATATTGGGGGACACCCTGTGTTGGGGTGCAGTATATATTGGGGGACACGCTGTGTTGGGGGACACGCGGTGTTGGGGTGCAGTATATATTGGGGGACACGCTGTGTTGGGGTGCAGTATATATTGGGGGACACCCTGTGTTGGGGCGCAGTATATATTGGGGGACACGCTGTGTTGGGGCGCAGTATATATTGGGGGACACGCTGTGTTGGGGCGCAGTATATATTGGGGGACACGCTGTGTTGGGGTGCAGTATATATTGGGGGACACGCTGTGTTGGGGTGCAGTATATATTGGGGGACACGCTGTGTTGGGGTGCAGTATATATTGGGGGACACCCTGTGTTGGGGCGCAGTATATATTGGGGGGCACCCTGTGTTGGGGCGCAGTATATATTGGGGGACACGCTGTGTTGGGGTGCAGTATATATTGGGGGACACGCTGTGTTGGGGTGCAGTATATATTGGGGGACACCCTGTGTTGGGGCGCAGTATATATTGGGGGACACGCTGTGTTGGGGCGCAGTATATATTGGGGGACACGCTGTGTTGGGGTGCAGTATATATTGGGGGACACGCTGTGTTGGGGTGCAGTATATATTGGGGGACACGCTGTGTTGGGGTGCAGTATATATTGGGGGACACGCTGTGTTGGGGTGCAGTATATATTGGGGGACACTCTGTATTGGGGTCACAGGTCACAGTGAGTGCGCAGTGCATTGTGGGAGCAGCGGTTGCCCCGGTAACACAGAGCGGGGGGGGGGGGCGGACCCACCTTTACAGTTGAAGCCGGCGGGGTTGTGATAGTCCAGGGCCTGGAGCTTCCTGCGGAACATGCTGACACCGAGCCCGGTACCGGATCCCCAGCAGCTGGCACTCACAGCCCCGGAGCCCTCACTGCGCAGCCGCAGCTCCCGCCAATCACCGTCCGCCAACGTCATGTCAGCCAGTCACAGCACAGAGACGTCATTGCGTCACTTATACGTCCTGAACCGGAAACCGTTATCTTTGTTATGGGCAAAGGCAAAAAAATAAACAATAACCCGCTCTAACTAAATCAAACAAGAAAACAAGGGGAAATAGAGCACTATCACTCCGAGCATGGAAGGCGTAAAATTCTACACAAACTAAAAAAAAATATCAGACAGGGAACTGCTGTATTGCCCACAATAAACATGGCGTCTGGCAGTGAAACGTCACTTCCGGCAGTGAGCTATGCGAGGCCATGCTGCATGGAGCAGAGGATTCTGGGAGCTCAGTTTATAGACATGTTTAATGTACTCAGTGCAGTGAATTGATTTATACTGAATATTATTTTTATTATTATTATAAATTAAGCACAATGCAGTCACTCTATCCCATCTCCCATGTAATAAAGCACAATGCAGTCACACTCTATATTCCATCTCCCATGTAATAAAGCACAATGCGGTCGTCACACTCTATATCCCATCTCCCATGTAATAAAGCACAACGCGGTCGTCACACTCTATATTCCATCTCCCATGTAATAAAGCACAACGCAGTCACACTCTATATCCCATCTCCCGTGTAATAAAGCACAACGCAGTCACACTCTATATCCCATCTCCCATGTAATAAAGCACAATGTGGTCACACTCTATATCCCATCTCCCGTGTAATAAAGCACAATGCAGTCACACTCTATATTCCATCTCCCATGTAATAAAGCACAATGCGGTCGTCACACTCTATATCCCATCTCCCATGTAATAAAGCACAACGCGGTCGTCACACTCTATATTCCATCTCCCATGTAATAAAGCACAACGCAGTCACACTCTATATCCCATCTCCCGTGTAATAAAGCACAACGCAGTCACACTCTATATCCCATCTCCCATGTAATAAAGCACAATGTGGTCACACTCTATATCCCATCTCCCATGTAATAAAGCACAATGCAGTCACACACTATATCCCATCTCCCATGAAATAAAGCACAATGCGGTCGTCACACTCTATATCCCATCTCCCATGTAATAAAGCACAATGCGGTCGTCACACTCTATATTCCATCTCCCATGTAATAAAGCACAACGCAAGCACACTCTATATCCCATCTCCCGTGTAATAAAGCACAACGCAGTCACACTATATCCCATCTCCCATGTAATAAAGCACAATGCGGTCACACTCTATATCCCATCTCCCATGTAATAAAGCACAATGCAGTCACACACTATATCCCATCTCCCATGAAATAAAGCACAATGCAGTCGTCACACTCTATATCCCATCTAATAAAGCACAATGCAGTCACACACTATATCCCATCTCCCATGAAATAAAGCACAATGCGGTCGTCACACTCTATATTCCATCTCCCATGTAATAAAGCACAACGCAGTCACACTCTATATCCCATCTCCCGTGTAATAAAGCACAACGCAGTCACACTCTATATCCCATCTCCCATGTAATAAAGCACAATGCGGTCACACTCTATATCCCATCTCCCATGTAATAAAGCGCAATGCAGTCACACTCTATATCCCATCTCCCATGTAATAAAGCACAATGCAGTCACACTCTATATCCCATCTCTCGTGTAATAAAGCACAATGCAGTCACACTCTATATCCCATCTCCCGTGTAATAAAGCACAATGCAGTCACACTCTATATCCCATCTCCCATGTAATAAAGTACAATGCAGTCACACTATATCCCATCTCCAGTGTAATAAAGCACAATGCAGTCACACTATATCCCATCTCCCGTGTAATAAAGCACAATGCAGTCACACTCTATATCCCATCTCCCATGTAATAAAGCACAATGCAGTCACACTCTATATCCCATCTCCCGTGTAATAAAGCACAATGCGGTCACACTCTATATCCCATCTCCTGTGTAATAAAGCACAATGCAGTCACACTCTATATCCCATTGCCGGTTTAATAAAGCGCAATGCAGTCACACTATATCCCATCTCCCGTGTAATAAAGCACAATGCAGTCACACTCTATATCCCATCTCCCGTGTAATAAAGCACAATGCAGTCACACTCTATATCCCATCTCCCGTGTAATAAAGCACAATGCAGTCACACTCTATATCCCATCTCCCGTGTAATAAAGCACAATGCGGTCACACTCTATATCCCATCTCCCGTGTAATAAAGCACAATACGGTCACACTCTATATCCCATCTCCCGTGTAATAAAGCACAATGCGGTCACACTCTATATTCCATCTCCCATGTAATAAAGCACAATACGGTCACACTCTATATCCCATCTCCCGTGTAATAAAGCACAATGCGGTCACACTCTATATTCCATCTCCCATGTAATAAAGCACAATGCAGTCACACTCTATATCCCATCTCCCGTGTAATAAAGCGCAATGCAGTCACACTCTATATCCCATCTCCCGTGTAATAAAGCGCAATGCAGTCACACTCTATATCCCATCTCCCATGTAATAAAGCACAATGCGGTCACACTCTATATCCCATCTCCCATGTAATAAAGCACAATGCAGTCACACTCTATATCCCATCTCCCATGTAATAAAGCACAATGCAGTCACACTCTATATTCCATCTCCCATGTAATAAAGCGCAATGCAGTCACACACTATATCCCATCTCCCATGTAATAAAGCGCAATGCAGTCACACTCTATATCCCATCTCCCATGTAATAAAGCGCAATGCAGTCACACTCTATATCCCATCTCCCATGTAATAAAGCGCAATGCAGTCACACTCTATATCCCATCTCCCATGTAATAAAGCACAATGCGGTCACACTCTATATCCCATCTCCCATGTAATAAAGCACAATGCAGTCACACTCTATATCCCATCTCCCATGTAATAAAGCACAATGCAGTCACACTCTATATCCCATCTCCCGTGTAATAAAGCGCAATGCAGTCACACTCTATATCCCATCTCCCGTGTAATAAAGCGCAATGCAGTCACACTCTATATCCCATCTCCCGTGTAATAAAGCGCAATGCAGTCACACTCTATATCCCATCTCCCATGTAATAAAGCACAATGCGGTCACACTCTATATCCCATCTCCCATGTAATAAAGCACAATGCAGTCACACTCTATATCCCATCTCCCATGTAATAAAGCACAATGCAGTCACACTCTATATTCCATCTCCCATGTAATAAAGCGCAATGCAGTCACACACTATATCCCATCTCCCATGTAATAAAGCGCAATGCAGTCACACTCTATATCCCATCTCCCATGTAATAAAGCGCAATGCAGTCACACTCTATATCCCATCTCCCATGTAATAAAGCGCAATGCAGTCACACTCTATATCCCATCTCCCATGTAATAAAGCACAATGCGGTCACACTCTATATCCCATCTCCCATGTAATAAAGCACAATGCAGTCACACTCTATATCCCATCTCCCATGTAATAAAGCACAATGCAGTCACACTCTATATCCCATCTCCCGTGTAATAAAGCACAATGCAGTCACACTCTATATCCCATCTCCCATGTAATAAAGCACAATGCAGTCACACTCTATATCCCATCTCCCATGTAATAAAGCGCAATGCAGTCACACACTATATCCCATCTCCCATGTAATAAAGCGCAATGCAGTCACACTCTATATCCCATCTCCCATGTAATAAAGCGCAATGCAGTCACACTCTATATCCCATCTCCCATGTAATAAAGCGCAATGCAGTCACACTCTATATCCCATCTCCCATGTAATAAAGCGCAATGCAGTCACACTCTATATCCCATCTCCCATGTAATAAAGCACAATGCAGTCACACTCTATATCCCATCTCCCATGTAATAAAGCGCAATGCAGTCACACTCTATATCCCATCTCCCATGTAATAAAGCGCAATGCAGTCACACTCTATATCCCATCTCCCGTGTAATAAAGCACAATGCAGTCACACTCTATATCCCATCTCCCATGTAATAAAGCGCAATGCAGTCACACTCTATATCCCATCTCCCATGTAATAAAGCGCAATGCAGTCACACTCTATATCCCATCTCCCGTGTAATAAAGCGCAATGCAGTCACACTCTATATCCCATCTCCCGTGTAATAAAGCGCAATGCAGTCACACTCTATATCCCATCTCCCATGTAATAAAGCGCAATGCAGTCACACTCTATATCCCATCTCCCATGTAATAAAGCGCAATGCAGTCACACTCTATATCCCATCTCCCATGTAATAAAGCGCAATGCAGTCACACTCTATATCCCATCTCCCATGTAATAAAGCGCAATGCAGTCACACTCTATATCCCATCTCCCATGTAATAAAGCGCAATGCAGTCACACTCTATATCCCATCTCCCATGTAATAAAGCGCAATGCAGTCACACTCTATATCCCATCTCCCATGTAATAAAGCGCAATGCAGTCACACTCTATATCCCATCTCCCGTGTAATAAAGCACAATGCAGTCACACTCTATATCCCATCTCCCGTGTAATAAAGCACAATGCAGTCACACTCTATATCCCATCTCCCATGTAATAAAGCACAATGCAGTCACACTCTATATCCCATCTCCCATGTAATAAAGCGCAATGCAGTCACACTCTATATCCCATCTCCCATGTAATAAAGCGCAATGCAGTCACACTCTATATCCCATCTCCCATGTAATAAAGCGCAATGCAGTCACACTCTATATCCCATCTCCCATGTAATAAAGCGCAATGCAGTCACACTCTATATCCCATCTCCCATGTAATAAAGCGCAATGCAGTCACACTCTATATCCCATCTCCCATGTAATAAAGCGCAATGCAGTCACACTCTATATCCCATCTCCCATGTAATAAAGCGCAATGCAGTCACACTCTATATCCCATCTCCCATGTAATAAAGCACAATGCAGTCACACTCTATATCCCATCTCCCGTGTAATAAAGCGCAATGCAGTCACACTCTATATCCCATCTCCCATGTAATAAAGCACAATGCAGTCACACTCTATATCCCATCTCCCATGTAATAAAGCGCAATGCAGTCACACTCTATATCCCATCTCCCATGTAATAAAGCGCAATGCAGTCACACTCTATATCCCATCTCCCATGTAATAAAGCGCAATGCAGTCACACTCTATATCCCATCTCCCATGTAATAAAGCGCAATGCAGTCACACTCTATATCCCATCTCCCATGTAATAAAGCGCAATGCAGTCACACTCTATATCCCATCTCCCGTGTAATAAAGCACAATGCAGTCACACTCTATATCCCATCTCCCGTGTAATAAAGCACAATGCAGTCACACTCTATATCCCATCTCCCATGTAATAAAGCACAATGCAGTCACACTCTATATCCCATCTCCCATGTAATAAAGCGCAATGCAGTCACACTCTATATCCCATCTCCCATGTAATAAAGCGCAATGCAGTCACACTCTATATCCCATCTCCCATGTAATAAAGCGCAATGCAGTCACACTCTATATCCCATCTCCCATGTAATAAAGCGCAATGCAGTCACACTCTATATCCCATCTCCCATGTAATAAAGCGCAATGCAGTCACACTCTATATCCCATCTCCCATGTAATAAAGCGCAATGCAGTCACACTCTATATCCCATCTCCCATGTAATAAAGCGCAATGCAGTCACACTCTATATCCCATCTCCCATGTAATAAAGCGCAATGCAGTCACACTCTATATCCCATCTCCCATGTAATAAAGCACAATGCAGTCACACTCTATATCCCATCTCCCGTGTAATAAAGCACAATGCAGTCACACTCTATATCCCATCTCCCATGTAATAAAGCACAATGCAGTCACACTCTATATCCCATCTCCCGTGTAATAAAGCACAATGCAGTCACACTCTATATCCCATCTCCCGTGTAATAAAGCACAATGCAGTCACACTCTATATCCCATCTCCCATGTAATAAAGCACAATGCAGTCACACTCTATATCCCATCTCCCGTGTAATAAAGCACAATGCAGTCACACTATATCCCATCTCCCGTGTAATAAAGTACAATGCAGTCACATTCTATATCACATCTCCCATGGTGTCTGAGAACTATACCTGTAGGTCTATTAACAGCCTCCCCTGCAGTATGTAGCATTCATATGTTGTAGGTAGGAGATAGATTGAAGTGTTTACCTTCAGAATATGAATGCTACAGGGCAGCCCTTTTCATGTTCTGCCCACCAGAATCAAGAAATTTTAAGTTTCCAGGAAATAATGGTAGATCTGGCCATTTGGTTTCAGGGTTGCCATCACTAGGATATATTTGCAAAATACAAGTTCTTATGGTAATTGTGTCATGAGGACTATAGTCATTATGCCACAGCATTTCAAGAGACTGCCTTACCTGAATCTCTGCAAGATATACTCCTCATCCCGCCTATATCTCCTCTATCTTCTCTTTTTTTTGCCAGTTTGCTATTTTATCGGTTTTATATAGTTTTTGAGGACTGTCTTCAGGTGGTGACTTGTAACAGGATGAGTAAACGGGTAACTGTGGCAGGATGAGTGAATAAGGGTGGGAGGGTGGGACAGGGCAAGGGTAGAGAGAGTGATAGGGCAAGGGGAGGTTGTGTGACAGGATGAGTGTGGCATGGCTGGATTGAAGGTGGAATGGGTAGAGAAAGTTGCAAGTGCAGTGTCAGAGCGTTGTCGTGATAACCCACAGCAATGCTCCGATAGGCTTGAGCTTGTCAGATACCTACTTCAACTCTGCACCAAGCCGAGCTATAGAACGGAGGCTGTGCTAAGCTCTCTGCCCTCGGGCAGACGGAGTGGAGGGATCCTACAACTGGCAGCACACAAAGTAAAGATCAATCCGCCCAAAGGAGAGTTAGGCGGCCACGAGGCCCCGGTCAGCACAAGGCCTAAGGCGGCTGTCCAACTCACCTAATTAGAGAGCCGCCTCTGAAACACATTGGATTACAAAGATTGTGTTCAGTTTAGGCACGGGTATGAAATTTATCATAGCGTGGAGAATTCAGATATAAAAACACTTCCTATATTACCGAAATGCCTTCTTTAACCCCTTAAGGACCAAACTTCTGGAATAAAAGGGAATCACGACGTGTCAGACACGTCATGTGTCCTTAAGGGGTTAAGTAGGCAATGATGGGGATCTGACCAGGTAATTGGCAATTATAGGTGAGAATAGCCAAAGAGAACAAAATTCTTCAATTCAGCCATCTTCCCAGCCTGACTACCGTATATACTCTAGTATAAGTCGACCCGAATATAAGCCGAGGCCCCGAATTTTACCCCAAAATACTGGGAAAACGTATTGACTGGAGTATAAGACTAGGGTGGGAAATGCAGCAGCTACTGGCAAATTTCTAAATAAAATTATATCCCCCACACACCAGTCTACAAGAACACATAAAACATCCCCTACACACATACACTCCACTTCCTGTGAGAGAACTCATGGGTGGGCCATGTAGGTATTTATGGGTGGGCATTGTAGGCATACTCACGGTCAAGCCCTGGGGGCCCAGACCTTGAGCTGTGTAATGGGCCCTGTTTGTTAATTGTTGTCTCCAGAGAGCCTCTTCTACACCAGACCTGTGGAGCCAGACTGAGCCCATCATCAGCCTCTTGTCATCATCTGGTGTTAAGAAGCCAATCCAATATATTATTAGTGGCACTAATCTCTAATTTACCTCACATTAAATGGATACTATAGTCACCAGAAGCAGTACAGCATAATGTAGTGGTTCTGGTGTCTATAGCCTGTGTCTGTAGGCTTTTTAATGTAAACAGTCTTTTCAGATAAAAGACACTTTGTGAAGACTGACGTTGGCCCATATGGCAGCCCATATGGGCGGGGCATTGTGATGTCACATGGTGGGCAGGACATATGGGGGGGGCGGCAAATTTTTTTTTTGCCTAGGGCGGCAAAAATCCTTGCACCGGCCCTGTGTCTGTGTATCAGTGAGTGTGTCTGTATGTGTGTGTGAGTATGTGTGTATGTTTGTCAATGAGTATGTTTGTGTCAGGATTTGGCACAGGGTGGTAGAGGGGGGTGCTGTGGTTTGGTAGAGGGGGGTGATAGGTTTATTTTAAAAAGTACAATAGAAAAAAAATCCCCAAGTTTCTATGAAAATTTATGGTATTTTTCTTTGGCGGCTTATATAAACTTAAACTTTGTTTATTTGGCCCGATCCAGACTTTGAGTTTGACATGCTTGATATACATAGTACTGTATGGAATGAATGCAGTTACTATTTGTGTGTCATAGTGCAACATCTCCAGTAGAGGGCACTGGTTAGAGATAAACGGGATTTACAATCTATAGTGCAGTAAGCAGGAGATATTGATCAGAACACATGGCACATTTTGCAAACACGTTACAATGTTCCTGGGTTTTCCTTGCACTGTTTGTTCACAATTGGTTCCGGAACACACAAAAAAAACTTTTATAATAAAACCTTAGCATTAAACGTGAGGAGAGAATTACTTTAATGTTGATTGAAAGTATGGTTTTGGGTTGTGGGGGAGGTTATAAATGACCTCATTCAGCATTAGCAGAGCTGAAGATTCAATATTAAAATATTTAACCCCTTTCAGATTGTAAAGGTCCTCCTTAACCTCTTGTTCCTGTATTAGTGGCTGTATTTACATTACATTGTAAAGCGCTCCGGCATAGGTTTATGCTATATAAATGCCAATAATAATAATTATATAATTTACGCTCTAGATTCTGAATACGCCCTAAAGACAAGATGTTATTTTTAAAAGAGAAGAATAGATTTAACCCTGAACGTCGAGGCCAGCCATCTGTAACCCTTGTCAGGTAAACGACTTGGTGCAAAAATAAATAGTGAACAGGAGGAGGAGACACACGTACAGTAACACCAAACTGTGTAAAATAAAAGCTACCATCTATTAATCCAATCATTAGTCCAGAAGCCATACTACAGAGAGCAACCAACCGCAAAATGTTAGATTATGATTGAAGCTTTTCATACCAATGCTGAAACCATAATCGACTGGCTGGAGGAAGAGGGAAGGGTCAAAGAGAAAACCTCAAAATAAACTCTATATTAAAAAACTATTTTCATAAATGTGTAATCCTTCAAAAGCACACAGTGCGATAGCAGCACAAAGTTATAAAGCACTATATACCGCCGTGCAAAAAATACTAAAAAGTATAAACATGGGTAAAACTATACAAACAGCATGAGAGAAGATGGGAACATGAAACACATTGTATCAAAAATGATACAAAACAAAATGGTAGCAGTAAGTCAAAGTATCAATTGGAATCATTTTACAATTACCAATGTATCCCGTCATTATCATCAATTTGCGGATTGTGTTCATATAAGTTATAAATGAAGGTTAGAGAGAGAAGAAACTAAAAGCCCAGATTGCCGACCCACGCTGTGCTACGGCTTTCTCAATCGTGTTTCTTCTCCAGTTTTGTAGAAAATTCAGAGTAAATTTAAAAGAAGATTTATCTGAGTGTTTCCATCACTTTTACATTGAATTTGTTAAAATATTTAATGGAGTTTATTAAATCTGCAATTGGTTTTCTTATGTTGGTACTTTTACCAATACATATCCAGCATTAACCCCTTAAGGACAGACAACGGATATATTCCCTTTTATTCCAGAAGTTGTGTCATTAAGGGGTTAAGGCCACAAATGAGTGCTTACGATATTTGCCAATTATTGGCTTTTTTTGCTTTTCTCTCATTTATTTTAGTTTACGTAATTTATTTTCTGACAGTGATCGGTCTCACTTTTTATTCTTTATTTTCTGTCACTCCAAGTCTGACGGCAATCCTAAAATGGATATACCAGAGCAAACTGGCGGAATTCAACACATGACAAAACCAGCCCATTTTAAAATCATTTTTAGAACTTTACAATAAATATGATCAAAATAATGACAATGTAATTATCACTTTTCAGATCATCTTGATAAATATTCCTCAAAGTAAATTTCAAATTTTGGGTAAAAAAAAAAAAAAGCCTGAACCGAGAAAATTCTCCAAATCTGTTACATTCTCAGATCTGCTATTTTGAGCTAAAATTTTAAATAAATTTTCATTTCCCTTATTGGCAATTATGTGAAATATTAAATGTGGAGGTGTATCTAATCCGCTATCTCACCACGGCATGTATATGGAATGACTACAAACCGCGCTGGGCCGAGGTTCCAGAATGTTTCACTAGCAGTGCGCCATTCAAAAACATCAAAAAGTAAAAAAAAAAAAAAAAAAACATGAAATAAAAAGGGCCCCAAAGGGTTATTCATTAAACTGTGAATCACTGGGAAATTGAAAGTAAATTCAAAGTCAATTTAAAATTTTAGGCAAAAATATCTGACATTAAATCATATCTAAAACAAAGAACATTTACATTTTATTTATTTTCTCCTAGAATTTAAATTCCCCAAATTTTGCACGTTGGTTCCCTTTGAAAAGACTCTGATCACGTTGGTAATGTTGAATGAAACCTAACGGCGCTTACAGCTGCGGCGAGGAGACGTTCCCTGCGTTTGTTGGTTAGGTGTAAAAGAATTTTAAATTAAGTGACAGTGCATTGATGACATTTTATGTTAAGACACTGCGTACAACTGTATACATCAGACATACTTAAAACATACATTGAAAAGGAGAGTTAATAGGAATCAGATGGAATTCATCCTGCCAGGTAGTTTATTTTCCATTGTTTACGAATGTTTGAAAGGTATGGGGCTTAACGAGAAGAGGCACTGGGAAGCTGTAGTCACATCCAGACACCCAGATATCTTAATGTTTACAATACGTGTTACTGTGGATTAGAGGACACCAGGCTACGAGCAGGAAAACCTTAAATAGAAGATGGTTTCAAAACACAGTGAGATTCCCAGTAGATTTGAGCAGTCACACAGACAAAGCAAGATACGCACATGGACATTTTATAGTTAATTGTGCAAATGTAAAATTTGGAATTGAAAAAGGTTTTTATTTTCCCAAATTTATATGTAATCAACATCATCCTGAGCTGACTGTTACATTTAAATCTCAAACTGTAAAAGATGATAATTGCTCATTTCCTACTTATCAAAAGAAAAAAAGAAAAACTACCACAACAAGAGGACGTAGTCTTAAATTAGAGGGGCAAAGGTTTAAAAATAATACCAGGAAGTATTACTTTACTGAGAGGGTAGTGGATGCATGGAATAGCCTTCCAGCTGAAGTGGTAGAGGTTAACACAGTAAAGGAGTTTAAGCATGCGTGGGATAGGCATAAGGCTATCCTAACTATAAGATAAGGCCAGGGATTAATGAAAGTATTTAGAAAATTGGGCAGCGCAGCCAGCAGCGTTAAGGAGCAGACGCCATTACACACAGCTCCAAATGAGAAAAACTAAAATTTTCCCATGAAACACACAAAATCCCGGGGTACAGTACACACCCTCATGCATAGGAACACACGTGGAACTGCTGGATGCATTATATACCACAGTTGCAAAAACCCAGCGCCGAGGACTTCGGGCCTACCTGGTGGGACTCCTGCGGCAACCCTGCAATACTTTCTGGAGAAGTGACGGCTCTGACATGGCCTTATCACCTCTAACTGCCCTCCTACCCGGCAGGGCCCTAATATGGGTCGCAAATCACAGAAACCAACGGGTAACACCCAAGACATCACGAAACAAGCCATTTGACCTGCTGGAACACTTCCAGGATATGTTCTAAGTAGAACTAAACTTGGTGAAAATGGAGGTGCAGGCTGTGACTGAGACTGCAGGCCTCAGATGAGGACATTATGGATTTAAAACAAGGTATGACCTCCCAGGGAGAATCTATACAACACCTGCAACAACTACACTCACACCTAGCCATCAGAATGGAAGATAAGGGGCGACAAAGGAACATTACAATCAAATGAGTAACCAACTCTGTCCCGACGGACGAGCTGCCACACCTTATCAGGAGGCGCCTGTCCTGTGTGCTTCCCGCAAAACTCCACAAACAATTCTCATATGACGGCTTATACGGAATCCCTGCAGCCGCACCATCATCAAACAATGTTCCAAGGGACATAATCCTCTGCTGCCAAACCTTTGTGGACAAACAGAGGCTCCTTCATGGCCTGCGAGGCCAAACACCGCTCACCTTCGCCACCCACACCCTCACCTTATACCACGACCTGAGCAAGGCCACCTTGATGTGGAGGAAGTCCATGCGTCCTATTACTCAAGCCCTGCTAACCTCTGGACTCCTCTATAGATGGACTTACCCCAGGTTTATAGTTCTCCACCCGCTCCCGATGCTTTAATTGAAACACTGCTGCCAGATATGACGGACGCAAACATGGTCACTCACTAGGCATATTGGCCTCCTGTCAGTCATACACTCTTCTCCTCCCTCCCTCCTCCCCCACCCCCCTGTAGCCACATAAGTTAGGGGCAAGCATTCAAGCATTTTCAGCTAGAGCTTGGCCTACACACTTCGGTCAAGACATCCTCCTTCATCATACCATGAAGCACAATCGAACATAATTCCTACCAATTTAAGCCAAACCCTCTAGATTGCTGGAGTTCTCACCTCACTAAACACATCTCCCTACCCCCATAGTCAGTCAGACATACCGACCCATAATGCTCACACGCTTTATTACTCACCTGACGACTCTGTGGTTTCACTTGTTTTACTAATGTTTACATTATTCAGCAAGTTATTGTATTTTTATTTTGAAATGTTAAAAAAAAAAAAGGGTGTCTTTCATGAACATATATACGTTTGTACTGCCCGTCAGTGATGTATGTAATCTATACCGTATAATGTCGATGCATAATTCATGTACTATTGGGTGTTGGATATCCGCACATTAAAATCTCCTGTGATCAGACTGTGTTTAACTATATAGACAAGACTTGGCTGAAAAATGAAAAAATACTCAAACTAAAAACAAAAAAAAGGGCTCCTTATTCTGGACTTGTAGCAACAGTGGAGACATCGGCAGAGATTGTAATGTGAATCCCCAGGCTGCGTATTCTGTATGTGCAGCATATAGAGTGTATACATTGGGTACATAGAACAGAGACAAAGTTCCCATTAAATCAAATAGCCATTTACAAAGAAATTGGGTTAAAGAAAAAAAAAAAAAAAAAAGTTGCTTGAATGACCTCATTGACAAGAATGAATGGCCTTTGGTAAGGAATACACACAGCAATTCAGAGAATCTGCTATGTTTATAATAGGGTTAATCCAGCCTCTAGTGGCTGTCTCATTGAAAATCACAGTGAGAAGATGCCAGCGTCCATAGGAAAGCATTATTTAAAAAAAAAAAAAAATGCATGCGCATTCAGCCGAGGAGGAGAGCAGCTCCCCGCCCGGCGCTGGAAAAAGAGGTAAGTTTAACCCCTTCCACTCCATCCAGCCCGGCGGGAGGGTGTCCCTGAGGGTGGGGGCACCCTAAGGGCACTATAGTGCCAGGAAAAAAGTATGTTTTTCTGGCACTATAGTGGTCCTTTAAGACACAGGAGGCTAGGGACAGCTTAGATGTAAACTGAGCAATGCATCTCAGTTCTCTACTTCCGGATTCATTGAAAGGCCAATTCAATACCTGCAGAAAATCCCAGGTCAGTAAGCAGACACTTTCCTATATCATAGAAAACATGCTTTCAGAGGCTAAGAGGTTGTCACAAAGTGGCCTTGAGCAAATCATGGCGATTCAATAAATACGCAGAGACAGTAAGGGGACATCTTCAAAACCTGTGTCTCAAAAGGAATAATAAAAATAAAAATGAAGGAAAATATTAATAAATTCTACCTGTATTTTTAGCAGTCGTGGTATTGGCTCAGAGCATTAACAATAACTTGTCCTTTTACCTTGAAATCCTCTGAGCCGTGTGGGGGGCTGGTGACACAGGGAACCTTCTGAAAATCGTCCTGCTGCCAGAGGGAACTGCACAGCGATCCGCACTCTACCGTTTCCATGAAGTTCAAGCTCGCGCATGCGCAATAGCGCAACCGGACTTTGGTGGAACGCACCACCACACGAGCGCGCGTTCCACCGCTGTGCGCAGGCACAAGGCCTGCCATGTACTCACTATGTGCTCGGGCCACGCTTTCTCCCCAACGCCGGTACCTACTCGGCATACAAAGATCCTGGTGTTGAAACTCCATACCTCTGCGGAATTAGCCTGGCCGCTCAGCCTGCCACCCAGACAGCTATCGGGTCGCATCCCCCAGGCATCAACCAGTGTGCCTCACCTTTAACAGATTCCTGATCCTTCCCGTGCTGGGACAAGGAAGAACTGAGGTGGGTTTGCCGGGGGAAGCCCTTCATAGGGTAAAGGAGGAGGGACTTTTCTTAATTTCCATCTTGCAGATGCTTGTCCTAATTAGGAAGCACAACCCATACGTATTGCCACCATATGTCAGAAAAATATTAGAATATTCAGTGAGCAGTTATAGCAAATTAGTTATCTAACAGCGATATAATATTACGGTTTAAATTCTGCTGTTAATATAGCTCTCGACCTAGGACACAAAGGAAATTTTCCCATAATACCGACAGTAGTATAAACAGAAAATGAACAAACAAAAAGAAACCCACAAAATATTAGCACTAGTGTACTCGTTATAGGTTGACAAATATCCGTTGAAATTAAAATGTTCTATATATTAAAAAAAGTTTATATAGACAGCACTTTAGTCTGCCTCAATACAAAAAGAAAGCAGCCCGATCCTCCTCCTCCTACAGAGCACCGCAATTATGGAACGACCTCCCGCACACTTTCAAATCTTCCCCAGACCTAAAATCCTGTAAGAGATCCCTCTCTACATATCTCAAAACAGAATGCACCGGTCATGGTTGATTATATATTCCTACCTGTTCTATGTTACGTTTTGTATATATTGTGTATTAATATTGTTTTTGTATTTTATTGTATCCTATTGTAACAATGCAATGACTTGTGGACCCAGGACATACTTGAAAACGAGAGAAATCTCAATGTATCTTTCCTGGTAAAATATTTTATAAATAATCACATCGGAAAAGCCAACATTTAGGATTATTTCATATAATTACATAAAATAGACACACTGAGCAGATTTTCTCACTTGTTTTCGATGGCAACAACAAGAATATTGAGGAAGACGTTATCCTCCTGCATGTATAAAATCTGTGCTTACCCGTTCTTCCCGACAACCCTACAGGACACCAAATTAGCAGGATTTACATGAACTTCGAAAAATGAAAAAAATTTTTTTGGGTGCATCGTGTTTATTCGTACCAAATCACCAACATCCAAAATCAGAAATAAATTACTTTGCCATGTTCACATTTACCTGGATACAATCTTTAGACGTTGATTTGTTATTCTACTTGGAAAAAAAAACATGTCAAAAAAGATTCAGACTTTTGCATTTTATTGACAATTAAATAAATAAGGATTAAACATTTAGAAAACACTTTGTGTGACTGTTTATTACCAATGTGTGAATTGACGGAACGTCAAGGTACATTTCAACATTTTATCCCCAATAGCGGAAATGGAAACATTATCCAAGTAAACGATTTCTTCTAGTTTGGCAATTTTAGTAAAATTTTTAAACGCACTTTGATTTTCCATCAATTCACTCTGTGGGGAATAGTCATTCGGGTTATGTACTAAAGTGATAATTCAAAGTGAATGTCAAATTTAAGACCAGAGTAGTCGAACAAAAAGCATAGATTAAATTACTGAGAATTTTTCCATTTCAGACACTTAGGCCTGAAATCCACTTTAAATTCTCACTTTAGGAACAAACTCGTGTGAGATATTACAAAATTCAATAATCAGAGAAATGTCCACAACCCATTGTTGAACTTGCATTATTCATACTCTACAATAATGAAACCTCAGCCTAGTTTTTAATTGTGTCAGCCAGTTTAGTCATTTGTTTGATTTTTCAGAGGGTTCATGTAAAAGGTAATTTATACAATAGACATTGCCCAATACTCTCCATCACTTGCCCAAAGATACAGGCTGCGACTCACAATGTAAAGGTTTATTGGTTAAACCACAAACTACAGAAAGTCATCAAGGAATTTGTAATTAAGTAAATCGCCAAACAAGAAAACAGTTGTCTTATATCGGCTATGTTGGAGTAAAATGTGCAAGTCTCTTTTCGTGAACAAACAATCTCCCTGAATTGAAAACTAAATTGTAAAATGTAGGTTAAATTTGATTCTCTCTATTGAAGAATCCTGGCACCTAGATTGTGCAAACTAGGTTTCAAGTCACCGCAGTTTGCGGCTTAGAGAATAAACCAGTTTGAATTCCAGACAGACACACTTTGGTGAATAACGGTTTGTCCCTAATGGTCCATCCATAATGAACACTCACATATGGCGGCAATTAAGCGGCTTTTAAAAGCAGAAGATTCAGATCTCATTTTAAACAAACAAGGTAATTATTTATTATGTAGTCATATTGGTGAAAAGGTGTCCTGTCATCAGTTTTAAAGATGAATGTGCCCCAAAGAATAAGCAGTTATTAATCAACCCCTTAAAATCTCCTGAAACATGCTTGGATGGGTCACTGCTGAGCTCTGCAGTGATCTTACAGAGAGATGGTCCTAAAAATACTTATAGAATTAGAGTGGAAAATGAAATTAAAAATACGGTATAAATATTTTACAGCAATGGGGGGATAGTGGGGCGGGAGAATTGGGATATTTACTAAACTGGAGATTTAGAAGAATTGACAAAAGGAATAATAAACTTTAACTCAACACAGATATATTGAGAAAACGTGTCCCTTCTCTGCAATTCCCCAATTTAGCAAATTATACTCTACAAAACCCTAAACATAACTTTTGTATTGGGTATCGACTTTTGTCCCCAAAAGAAAAACTATATGGCTGTATAATCAGTAAAGTCTAGACCCCATGCCGCATGTTCTCGAATAAGGCCTTATGAGCTTCCATTATGTGTAATGCATTCATTGAATGTCAGAATGGTTTCTCACCTCCTTAACGGACGATACACCCCCAACGTGATTCAGATCTAGATAATCCTATACCGAGTCATTTGTCACTCGAAGTTATACAAAGGGTTACTAAAATATTAAGGAGAATATGTACTGTCTGTGTCTCCAACTGGCTAGAAAGGTAGATTATGGAAGAACAGCTCGATTTTCTGCTTTTAGAGACAATATGCAGGTGGTTTGGGGAGTTCTGAATGTGATCTGCCAATTAAACAGCTCTTACTGCTATCGGACCAAGGCTTGTGATTCTTTGGCAATTCTTCAAAACCATCATGTTGGAAACTGCTATTGTAATCGCTTGAGATTGCTATTCTCTATGGCACTATGGAAATTCAATAAGCTTTTTTTTTTCTTCACAAAAAAAAAAAAGTACAAAATAAAGTTATTGGCATAAATTCCACCTTTCAGCTCCTTGTATTGGGATGACGATCAAAACCAGATTTGCATCCCTCCCTCTGCTGCTTCATGCACAATGCCTTCAAAATAGTCACAAAAATAGATATAAAAACTACATCACTAGACTTTTGTTTTTCAGAATCAAAAGTTACATTAAAAATGTTACAAAGAGTGATAACATTTTCCTAGAACACATAACAGCCACTTGCTGGCTAAATTTCTTAATACACACCATGAACGCGGTTAAAATATTACATGATCGGCACCGCGAAATGCATCGTAGCGCTACTCTACCCTACGCAATGCACAACATCTACATATGAAGAAATATAAACACCATTGCAAGTTTTATCCTGCGGCTAGAAGTGACGATTTAATTTAGATGAAAGAATATTGTTAAACAACTTAAAATAAACAACAAAAAAAAATAAAAAAAGCACGCTATTCACAATCTAACATCTGTTTTGGAAAAACATTGCCCCTTGCCCCATTCAAAATAATGAAAATTACAAAAAGGAAAAAAATATGAAAAACAAAACAAACAAACAAACAAAAAAAAAAAAAACAGGTTGAACTTAAGTGACACAAAGCTTTATGTTTTTGTCAAACACATTTTTCTCTCTAGGCAGTCTGAAAAGACCAAGTCTTATTTTCATGGTTGAAAAATCTTCCTTCATTTTTCGAGTGATGGGTTTTCCTTAGCCAGGATTATCAATGCTGCTCCTTCTCCAAGTCGAGTTATTAATTTGTTACTGTGATTCTGTAGACTGCAAGAGAGTCTGTGATGTTGAAAATTTCTACATCAGTGTTCGGGGAGCCCGGCAGCACGCGGCTTTCTACGGTTTACAGGATGGAACAGAAAAACTTCTTCTCCCTAAACGGATTTTCCGATGCAGGCACTGGGGTCAGTAGGGGATCCTCCTTGGCGTGAGCTTCACAATACGCCATCAAGTCGGCCGCAGCTTTTGATACCTGGAAGAGAATGACCACATTATAAAGGCCTTGTTACAGTGGTGATGGTAAAATGTAGTAAACTAACTTCCATCCCAAGAGCTTGTAATCTATTTTTTGTATTTTTCCTTTTTAAAATTGGAATTGTGAGAATTGCCTAAGGGATTGCAACATCTGGACTAAACTACCCAGGCTGAGGGGGGGGGGGGGGGGGGAGAATTCAATGAAAAAACTTGAATTTTGTGATTTTTTTTTTTTTTTAAATCTACAATTCTTTGATTAGTGAATAAACACGTTATTGCTATTATTAGCATTTACATAGCACCAACATATTCCTCCTAAAGTCCCCAATAATTCCACCTCTGGCAGCGTCATTAGCCAACCTAGAAACGGCGTTGTGGGCTGGCCAATTCGGTGCAGATTTCTAAGCACAGAGGGCAATTCAATAGCCGAGATCAATCAGCTGACGCTCTCAATGAATGAGCAGCAAGATCAGCATCCAGCTTCTGCGCAGGCCTACTGCAGGGAAATCTTGTAGTGGTTATGGTGTCAGGCATGCACTCCCTTCATTGGAATTAGTCAAAACAATTAAAGGGAATCTCCAGTGCCAGGAAAATAATCCATTTTCCTGGCACTGGAGGGTCCCTCTCCCTCCCACCCACCAATCCCCGGTTACTGAAGGGGTGAAAACCCCTACAGTCACTTACCTGAGGCAGCGGCAATTTCCCTCGCCGCTGTCTCCTCCTCCGCGACGCTCCGCCTCTCCATTGCGTTGGCCGGTGGGCGAGACTGATCCCGCCCACCGGCCGAGGAGACCTAAAGCGAACCCCATAGGAAAGCATAAAAAAAAATTTCAATGCTGTCCTATAGGGATTTGAGCGACGCTGGAGGTCCTTACACAGAGTGAGGACGTCCAGCGACGCTCTAGCACAGGTTTCCTGTGCTATAGAGCAGGAAGTGACCTCTAGTGGCTGTCTACTAGACAGCCACTAGAGGTGGAGTTAACCCTGCAAGGTAATTATTGCAGCTTATAGAAAAAATAATTACACTTGCAGGGTTAGGAGTAGTGGGAGTTGGCACCCAGACCACTCCAATGGGCAGAAGTGGTCTGGGTGCCTGGAGTGTCCCGTTAAGAGTGGATTTCCTTCCCACCTGAGATCTGCTGGGCGCCACTCCCCACCTGTAGTATTAGTAACCGAGAGCCAGAAACTCCTGCTAGGGGGCTACTCTTCGTCTCCTGAGAAAAGCCCTGAAGTGTGGGGCTAGCTCATTGGCTGATCTTTTTTAGCCAGTAGCACAAGCCATGCACCGACAGGCTTAGCAAACAGAGTGCTTCCGGATTGCTGTATGAAGTACTGGAGGCACAGAGTGGCGCTTTAGGTAAGTAGTCAACCCGTACTAACATGGTTTGCTATTTAGAATGGGCGTGGACACTAGGGCTCTCCTGGCAGCACAACAGTGAACTGTGGTAGTTATGGTGCTTGCACTATCTCAAGAAAAAGACAATTTTCCCATCATTTTCAATCAGACACAAATAAATAAATCAATAAATATGGAGCTTTATTTAGCATGCAATGCAGAGCATCATCTACAACAGAAGAACAGAACTGACTAACACACAGTAACATGCAGCGTGAGCAGACAGGAATTCTAAATGTGGAACAATCACCATGGAAACCGGTGGAATGTTTCTACTGACTGCAACACTCAGCAGGATTTCAATCAGATTGTTTATTAAAAGCTCAGTTTGAAAATTCATGGATTTCCAGAAAAATAAATACCGTATCTAATAAAATGAAGAAATTTGGAGAAAATTGGAGGGGGAGGAGGGAAACGTTATAAAATAAAATTCTCAAAAAGTCTTTTCACCCACCTCCAAAATGATCCAAATTAAAAATCCATATTAAATTAACTGGCGCTCTCTCAAAACAGCCTCCAGTCAGACATTAAGTGCGAGACGCGTTTCACACCTGACTGAAGGCTGTTAAGAGAGCTCCAGTCAGGCGAGAAATGTGTCCAGATTAAAATTTATCTTATTTTCTGCACCCCCTCAGCCTTTTTATCTTACATATTCTACATTTGGAAAAATACAAAAATAGAAAGAGTCACCATCTCTGCCCAAATTAAAAGTTTAATTGCTGAGAAATGCTGCCTTCTAATTAACCCCCCCTCTGCCACCCTATTAGTGATCTAATGTTCCCCCGCCGACCAGGTTAATTGAAGGATCTATTTTACTTTTGTTTTATTGGTAGCCAGCTGCTGGACATTTCACATTTTGTAATCAAAGGGAAAGCAAGCAAAATGAACAGTTACCGAGGTAAATACGGGGCGATTTTTAATGCAATCGGCCCTAAAAATGCCTTGCCTGGTTCCATTAAAGGCCCCCCAAATTCTTAACCGAACGTAGGCAATTATATAAAGCAATGCATTATTCCTCCCAGATGTCCTTTCGACATCAAAACCTTTTCTAATGCAGAAATATTACATATTTATAATTCATCAGATAATGGAAGCTCACAGCCAGCGCTGGGGGAACCGCTGTGCGGCAGCGGAAATCGCACATCCTGTGTGTGTCACGCTCACCGTCTAAATAAAACATGTCATTCCACTTGTATCAGAAGCTTTACTTTAATGTAAAATACATGAGAATCTCTGAAGACAAACAAGTGACAGCTGGAATGCTGTCGTGTACGGACAGAGTGGGGACATTTTGGATGAAGATTTGGGCAGATTTGCGGCCCTGGAAGGAAGGTGCAGCAATGTTACCGTCTGTATGCGCCGTACACACTACAGACTGGAGCGGCCATTTAACGAACATACTCAGCTCTGTGACTGAACGTCTTGTTATGTAAAATAATACGATATTTACGCCAACACCAAATATTCCCGGCTAGCACGTGAAGCAGAGATGGGACATGGTTCTACTTAGGAGGAGGCTGAGGATAGAATATATTGACTTATCGGTTCTCGATTCGCTTCTGGAAGGCTCTACACCCGAGGCAGCAGTGTGTCCCAGTGTTAATTTTGTCAACTAACAATTTTAGTCAAATCTTTGGCGACTAAATATTTTTGAGATTGAGAAACCAATTCAGATCAAAAGACTATGACAAACTAATTTTGGCAGCAAATTTCAATTTAAAGGAACTCTCTAGGGTCAGAACACAAACATGTATTCCTGACCCTATAGTGTTAAAACCACCATCTAGCCCTCCTTCCCCACCGCCTCCCTAAATATAGTAAAAAAATGTTACTTTTATTCAAGTCTGCAGCTAATGGTTCTGCCCCTGTCTACTGACATCAGAATTGTAGTCTGAGCCAATCACAATGCTTCCCCATAGGAGACAGTCAAGGAGGCAGATCAGGGGAAGAGCCAGCACAAGTCAAACACAGCTCTGACCAATCAGCATCTCCTCATAGAGATACATTATATCAATGCAGCTCTATGAGGAAAGTTCAGTGCAGAGTGTGGAGAGACAGAATGTCAGTCACACTGTGTAGCCCTGCCCCAGGAAGCACCTTTAGCAGCCATCTGAGGAGTGGCCAGTGGAGGTGTTTCTAGGCTGAAATGTAAACACTGCATTTTCTCTGAAAAGACAGTGTTTGCAGCAAAAAGCCTGAAGGTAATGATTCTACTCACCAGAACAAATTCAATAAGCTGTAGTTCTGGTGACTATAGTGTCCCTTTAACACTGTGCCTTTGCCAATAATATTTTAGATGTACTTGTATCACATTTGTATAGAATAGGACGCAGGAGTTCGACACAGAATTCCACAGTTTAGATCACGTCGGATGTGATTTTCCACAGTGTTCGGAGGCGGATTCTATGCAATGCTGGAAATCCATGTTGTCTCTGTATTTGTATCATTTTAAGGTTTTAAAACTTTTCTGTAATCCTCAAAATGCTTCGTCATAAGGCTATGACAATTAGCGCTACACATTTTTATAAAATATCACGGAGTGACAGACCCCCAGACGATTATTCAGTAGGAAGAGAATATAAAAATGATGTAAATATCTGGACGACTGAACGCCTGGTCTAATCAAATGGATTTATTATTTCACATTTTTTTCTTTTTTAGAACTGATAAGGAAATCGTATGTTAAAATAGAAAAGCATTCATAAACGGGAGAATTTGGACTATTTGGGCTTAAAATTTGCAATTTTCCACAACTCCAATTTTATGCAGAATATTAAGACTTCACAGGGTCCTCTTCATTCTTTATATAGAGATAGTGCATGGCTAGCAAAGCATCATGGGAAAGTAAACTTATAACATGACTAAAATAAAATCAGCTCTAAATACTTTGTAACATTATGTTCCCGATTGATCCCACATAACACATAGTATAGGACAGACTATCTCAGCCAGCCGCAGAGAGGGATAATCCATTCACTGACAACATAGGTCGACTTATGGTAAATCCGGAGAGACGCAACAAGTCATGAACTGTTCCTCCAAGCTGCTCCTTTCAATAACACAAATAATTCATATCGAGGGAGGTCTAATATTAAATATATGGAGCCAGACGTGTACATGGAGGGAGTCCCAAGGACATTTTTGAAAAGGCAGCCGCACCGCTTGCATGGTGTCAGACATGGTGGCAAGGAAAGAGTTAGGCCTGGACCTTGTCGTTAGCCTGGTTACCTGGCAGACAATTACATTAAAAGCTCTCCACAGGCTGCCAATGGGGGAGGGGGGTGGGGGGTGGAGTGAGCACCGTACTGCAAATATTGCTCTTGGGATAATATGAGAATGTGGAGGGGGAAAAAAATCCCCACCACATTTCCCCTCCTCTAGCGTTTGAAGCACGCCGTTCCATTATTTATAAAGCAGTGGGCAGACGCCCTGACACATACAGTGCGGGTACGGGGTCTGATGGAGGGAAACTCATGTGGATTACTTTGTAGTTTGTTTATTGTGAATGTATCTTCCATCATTTACTTTGTTTTGTCAATGCGTTAATTTATACGATTTATAAATAATTAAGAAAGGACAGAAAATGGAAAGGAAATTAAAACGAGAGGAGGAAGAAAGGAATAATTGGATGCAGGTGGTCATGAAATCTGATCTTCACTCGGCTGGAAGAGGATGATGGGAGCTATACAGTGAGCAGTGACATTGTATTGTAAAACCACTGACAGGTGAAGTGGATAACATTGATTACATTGTTACAATGGCATTTATCAATGGGTGGGATATATATGGCAGCAAGTGAACACAGTCACAAATGGGCAAGGAAAAAGATCTGGGTGACTTTCACAAGGGAAATAGTGATGGCTAGACCACTGGGTAAGAACATCTCCAAAATGGCAAGCTGAGCTTACTACATACCAAAAGGGGTGCAAGGAAGGAGAAGTGGGGAACTGGTGTCAGGGTCATGAGTGCCCAAGGCTCATTGATGCATGTGGGGAGTGAAAGGCTAGCCACTCTGGTCTGATCACTCCGAGAGCTACTTTAGCTCAAATATCTGAAATTCTTTGAGATTTCTGATGGTCTCACAAGACCACAACTAATGCCAGCTTGAGAACACATTTGGAAAGTTTCTGACAACATATCGTCGTTGGATGAAATCTTTGTTACAGCAGAATTGTATTATTTTACCTGAGGAGGCTTCCAGGTTGGTCCTACTGCCCATCCTGCAGGTCCCAACAGTAGGTCATTCTTTACGGACAAGAATAATGCATCTAATTTGCACAGAATGATTTCTTAACACATTTATTGTAGTTCAAAGACACATTACTGGGAGTATTATTATTGTGGAGCTCTGTTATACACACATACACATTACTGGGAGTATTATTGCTATGGAGCTCTGTTATACACTCAGACACATTACTGGGAGTATTATTGCTGTGGAGCTCTGTTATACACATTACTGGGAGTATTATTGCTGTGGAGCTCTGTTATACACTCAGACACATTACTGGGAGTATTATTGCTGTGGAGCTCTGTTATACACATTACTGGGAGTATTATTGCTGTGGAGCTCTGTTATACACTCAGACACATTACTGGGAGTATTATTGCTGTGGAGCTCTGTTATACACTCAGACACATTACTGGGAGTATTATTGCTGTGGAGCTCTGTTATACACTCAGACACATTACTGGGAGTATTATTGCTGTGGGGCTCTGTTATACGCTCAGACACATTACTGGGAGTATTATTGCTGTGGAGCTCTGTTATACACACAGACATTACTGGGAGTATTATTGCTGTGGAGCTCTGTTATACACTCAGACACATTACTGGGAGTATTATTGCTGTGGAGCTCTGTTATACACTCAGACACATTACTGGGAGTATTATTACTGTGGAGCTCTGTTATACACTCAGACACATTACTGGGAGTATTATTGCTGTGGGGCTCTGTTATACACTCAGACACATTACTGGGAGTATTATTGCTGTGGAGCTCTGTTATACACTCAGACACATTACTGGGAGTATTATTGCTGTGGGGCTCGGTTATACGCTCAGCCACATTACTGGGAGTATTATTGCTGTGGGGCTCTGTGATGCACTCAGACACATTACTGGGAGTATTATTGCTGTGGAGCTCTGTTATACACTCAGACACATTACTGGGAGTATTATTGCTGTGGAGCTCTGTTATACACTCAGACACATTACTGGGAGTATTATTGCTGTGGAGCTCTGTTATACACTCAGACACATTACTGGGAGTATTATTGCTGTGGAGCTCTGTTATACACTCAGACACATTACTGGGAGTATTATTGCTGTGGAGCTCTGTTATACACTCAGGCACATTACTGGGAGTATTATTGCTGTGGAGCTCTGTTATACACATCAGACACATTACTGGGAGTATTATTACTGTGGAGCTCTGTTATACACTCAGACACATTACTGGGAGTATTATTACTGTGGAGCTCTGTTATACACACAGACATTACTGGGAGTATTATTGCTGTGGAGCTCTGTTATACACTCAGACACATTACTGGGAGTATTATTGCTGTGGAGCTCTGTTATACACTCAGACACATTACTGGGAGTATTATTGCTGTGGAGCTCTGTTATACACTCAGACACATTACTGGGAGTATTATTGCTGTGGAGCTCTGTTATACACTCAGACACGTTACTGGGAGTATTATTGCTGTGGAGCTACCAACAATATGATGCTCCTAGAAAAGAGGGACAGAGAGATTTGAACAAAAATATAAAGACTACCCCTTCTAAATCAGGACACTCTGGATGTATAGGTCTCTTACCTTTATTCTGTCAATGTTGGCTTCCATTTTGAGTTGTTCTACCAGTTTTCTGGCTTGTGCTATACTGGCTGTGTTATTGCTGGCCATTAGCGCACTGGCAGAGGTTTCAAGAGAGGCTAGGCAAAAAATAAAAATAAAAGAAAAAAAGGTAAATATTTAAGGAAATGAAATAAATTTAAAAAAAATTATATATATAACAAAGCACACGACTAGAATTTGACTAATCTGTTTAAAGTTGGTTTATTTTCGGGTAGCATATTTTACTTGGCATTTAAAGTAGATTCCACAAAACCTTTATTTAGGAGAATATTGGCAGCCTCCGTCATGCAAGCTGCTAAGCATCATGGGTAATGCAGTGAACAGTTATCTGCAGTGCTGACACTAGCCATCAGGCTTCATGTGATCGTTCGGATTTCATTGCGATGTATTTCAAAATTCACTTTGTTTACAATATATATTTTAAGTCTACTTTTGAATTAAATAATGAACTGTCCCTTTAACACTGAATGCCACAAAGGGGATGGGGAGAAGGATTCTTTTCCATAAAATTGCTGTTAAATTTAGCCAGAGAGCTCTACCATATCGGCCCATTACACTAATTGGATATTCAGCTCTCCAAACCCATCTTTTCTTGTTACCCAGATTTAACTCCTCGCAGGCCTAGACGTGTGGGCTGCAATTTGCACAGTGATGCGCGGATCACCCTCCTGGTACTGACTGGGTTAACTCCAGCCTGGCACCGCTCCTGCTAATTGCAAGCTGTCACTGAAAGGCGTTGGCATTGTTTAGCACCAAGGCTGCGGGCTGCAGATCAATGCATTAGTTAAAGGATCCTAAAATAACGCAGAGCCCTATAATTTGTGCTGAATGTCAGTGAATAAAAATTAGCAGCGCACTTTGTCTCGCACACACCTGACGTGGAGAGCACGCAGTACGCAGATAAATTCACATCGTACACATGGTATAAAACGCCGTTATTGGACTTTTTATTTTTTTAAATGCACAGATAAAATAAATATCTGTATGCAGGCAATCTTTATTTATATCCATTCCTCAATAACTTGCGTTGAAAGGTTTACTGGCGAGCCGCGATGCATGCAGTGAACAAAGGATACTGGTCTCTACAGAGCCACAAGCACAGCCATCTTGGGGACTACTACCCATGATTCCTTGTGCACGCGCACATTATGTTCAAGGATACTGTGTGTACTCATGCATTTAGGGGACGTTTATGGGGTATACGCATAGAATCAGGAATCGGGGAGAATGGATTGCAAATTTTACGTCACAATGCAGTTATCGTTAGCATGAACAGGTAGGTCTCCTGATTCACCGCTTGATGTGCACATGAGCTCAGTGCTGTACAGAAAACAGCATGATTTAGGTAGTTGGTGCAGAGAACTACCACTCAGCAGAGGATCAATTAACTGAAAATAAATCCAGCAACTAACTGGGATGTATTGCAGCACCTCAGCTCAATGTAGAAAGGAAGGGAGGGGGGTGTTTAAACCCTGATAAATAGTAAAGTGGTTGTGCAATATTAACATTAGATTACTTATTATTACGCAATGTATCCTTTTATACAAGAAGGTTCATTGATTGCAGAATAAAAAATAAATAAAATAGAAAAAAAACTTAAAGGATCTTAACATGTATAGCTTGGAGGAAAGACGAGACAGGGGGGATATGATAGAAACATTTAAATACATAAAGGGAACCAACACAGTAAAGGAGGAGACTATATTTAAAAGAAGAAAAACTACCACAACAAGAGGACAGTCTTAAATTAGAGGGACAAAGGTTTAAAAATAATATCAGGAAGTATTACTTTACTGAGAGGGTAGTGGATGCATGGAATAGCCTTCCAGTTGAAGTGGTAGAGGTTAACACAGTAAAGGAGTTTAAGCATGCGTGGGATAGGCATAAGGCTATCCTAACTATAAGATAAGGCCAGGGACTAATGAAAGTATTTATAATACGGGGCAGACTAGATGGGCTGAATGGTTCTTATCTGCCGTCACATTCAATGTTTCTATGTTTAACATTTATAGGTTTATTAACTGAACGGATTTATAAAGAACTGATAAATTCCTGCTTTGAACAAGCCCAGAATATAAAATACTACAGAACGATCTCTGTCCATCTCAGTAAATACTTTATAAACATTGCGGCAAACAACGTGACTATCGAAACAGTGAAACAATAATATTCAGAAAATTTAAACGGTTCTGGATAGCGTTTCATTGTTTTGACACTCACTGGATGAAAAGTTTAAATTGTTTATTTAAAAATGGCTTGCGGGTATGGAATGCAGGCTCTGTGCGATATATCAAGTAAATGCCAACAGATGGGCAGCAATAAATGGTTTTAATACAGAAGTCATGAGAGTAGTATAAAGGGGATGTAAAGCCCACAAGGACTATGGTTCTTTCAAGTATATTTTGCTCAGCACTAGATAGAGGCAATACGCAGTGACTACATAGTGGTTTAATCATCACAGCCATAATAGCCGATTAAATTTCATGTCTGAAATATAGGGATTAACACAAACTGTTGGGCAGCACTTGCAGCCTCTACTGTACAGAATGCAAAATTAAGGGGTGTACTGCACGTTAATGGCAGGACTCTGGTCAAGGCTTAAAGGGACACTATAGTCACCTGAACAACTTTAGGTTAATGAAGCAGTTTGGGTGTATAGAACATGCCCCTGCAGCCTCACTGCTCAATCCTCTGCCATTTAGGAGTTAAATCCCTTTGTTTATGAACCCTAGTCACACCTCCCTGCATGTGACTTGCACAGCCTTCCATAAACACTTCCTGTAAAGAGAGCCCTATTTAGGCTTTCTTTATTGCAAGTTCTGTTTAATTAAGATTCTTATCCCCTGCTATGTTAATAGCTTGCTAGACCCTGCAAGAGCCTCCTGTATGTGATTAAAGTTCAATTTAGAGATTGAGATACAATCATTTAAGGTAAATTAGATCTGATTGAAAGTGAAACCAGTTTTTTTTTTCATGCAGGCTCTGTCAATCATAGCCAGGGGAGGTGTGGCTAGGGCTGCATAAACAGAAACCAAGTGATTTAACTCCTAAATGACAGTGAATTGAGCAGTGAAATTGCAGGGGAATGATCTATACACTAAAACTGCTTTATTTAGCTAAAGTAATTTAGGTGACTATAGTGTTCCTTTAACAAAGGCACTATGGCAAAACGTTGCTGTGTCGTTGGCTGAATGACTTGTTACGCTGAGGATTTTGGAGAGCAGACTGCTCTAATTCAATATCTATTGATGGACGCAAGTCTCTTTTCAGCTATGTAACTATTGAAATTGTTCAATATAGATTTAAAAAAAAAAAAAAAACATTTTTATACAAGCGTTAATGTGTTTGTTTTTTTATTTGCTTTGTATACATAATGCATAAATAGGGATTTGTAATCCCTTCTAGCTGCGTCCCTTTAATGTTTTATTAGAATTCCGAAGAGAACATTTTGACTGAATATTAAAATCATAGCAGTTTCCCGCCTTTTATTCAACATTAAAATGTGTATAGTCACTCTTGTTAAATTGCTGATTTAATCAGGTTTTATTTAAAATTATGCATAGACACATTGTTGATTTAATAATTTTTATATTGCATTTAATTGCTTCTATACGCTTTATTATAAGCTTTATTATGGTGGTATAAGTGTATAAAGATGGCTTTATGATAAAGCAGCCTTCATTGATAATATGAAGAGTCTGCTGAATCAATGGAATTTAAAGGCTAATTACCAGTACAGGACTTTGGGCGGTAAACGTATAATGCAAAATGCACCAATTAGAGAGACATACTGCCCTATAAAAGTACTTTGGGAACAGGGAAGAAAGAAGCCCCATTACGTCCTGATGAAGCCGTCTGAGAACGGCGAAACGCGTAGACGACGTCATTATGCACGGAAGGTGGGAGGAGCTAAGCGAAAGACGGAAGATTTTGAACGGCGATTGCAGTACAGCGGAGCAGCTGGCAATACGGACTCCATATATTCAAACCTCGCCTGACCAAATCTGCAGGAGACATCTCCCAGTGTGGGAAAGCGTGCTCGGGAGTCACGGGATTATATACCGTTACACTCACCATCATATCTAGTAAGCAGTTATCTGTTTACAAACTTCTGTTTTATTTGACTGGTTTATACCTTGTATCTTTTAACATTTAATGATTTATGTGAAGATTTGTTGTTTAATGATTAAATTTACTGAGTATCTAAATGTGTTAAGTAGCACTATATTAAATGTGCATTTCAAACACCATATATACAGATCTGCATTATCATGATTTAAAAAATTTTCTTTTTTATATACACAACATATGACTTTGAACGTACGACTACTATCCATTGGAGAGTATAAGTATACCTATTCCTTCATTTCTTGTAATATATTTCATAAATATAAAGGCCAGGGACTCATTTAAGCATTTAGAAAATTGGGCAGACTAGATGGGCCGAATGGTTATCTGCCGTCACATTCTAGGTTTCTATATTTAACATTTGTAGGTTTATTAACTGAACGGATTTATAAAGAACTGATAAATTCAGACACGCGACTGGGTGTCTGACGCCGAGATGGTCCCACGCGACTGGGTGTCTGACGCCGAGATGGTCCCACGCGACTGGGTGTCTGACGCCGAGATGGTCCCACGCGACTGGGTTTCTTATTTTCTTTTTTTATTCTTTTTTTTTGTAGTGCATGAAAACATAGCATGATAGCGCGCAGTGCCCCAACAGCATTTACAAGTATACGATAAAACACAGCGTAACAGTTGGTCAGCATTAGAAAATACAGCACTATTTTTTATAGTAGATTATAGTCAGGTTAAGGAAGCATGTCTAATCGATGGTAGAAATTAAAGTAGGTGAGCAAGAACTATTCGAGACGTGCAGAGGTTAAGAAGCAGTACGCCCTAGAGGCCCCTGGATCATTTAGATGTCCCAGTGCTTCGCTCAAAAGTCAAAACCACTCATAAAAGGTTAAGCTAGTGCACTACGTAGGCGAGATGTGGAAACATAGGTCTGGCGAGACCCAATATTGTCCTCGGGAGTATGCGAGCTGAGCTAACTGACATTATGGTGATGAGCACATGAGTAAATATGTAATGTTCGCAGATAAAAGAATAGGTGGGTAACAGGAGCTAGACTCTTAGAGTGGGCAAGCTGGGTGACTTGAGTATCACGAGTGTCACTTGGCACACGCCAGCAGCTGGTATGTCATAGTCCCCCAAGGTGGCGTTGAGGAATCTTGAAATCTGGATTATAGAAACTTGGTAATTAGGCTGATCGTACCAGGTAGTGGGAGGTCTCTGAACAAAGTTGGCAGATTGGTAGACATTGTATGAATTTTGCATAGAAAGGTTTCATTTTATTTTATAATTAGTATTTTTGAATGACTTTCTTTGGGACTGGGTGAGACTTTTCACATGAGATTCATCCTGGCAAATGTTCAATGACAGAACAAAGCCAAGTCTACATGCAGGACTTCGCAAAAGAACACCCGACCCGTGTAACATAACCTCTCCACAGGTACGAAAAAGGACTCTAAATAGAAATAAATAAATGGGTCCCCGAACAGATGAATGCTAAAGTCCGTAAACTCAACCAAACCAATTTGTACTTTTTCCCATTTACCACTATACAGTAGTTGCCAACAGATTGTTCATATGTCACCAATTACATTTTTTTGGTTAGTTTTACCCTTTGAAAGCCAGACTGGCACAGGCCACACTTGCTGCACACCTGAAAACAAAGTCTATTCTTCCTCCAATTGAAGGAGACCAGAGTGGTTTTTGAGATGACAATATTCTAATAATACATTCTCGAGCAGTCGATTTACCTGTTTATCTCCAACAGACATGAAACAGTCAATGATAATATGGGAGGAGAATACAGTTTATAGATCCAAGCTTTGTGGTTTTTATCTAACCTCTGGCAAGTAACTGCGCTGAAACACTGGCCAGGAGTCCCCCGTGCACAGCTCTGTAGGACACATCCTGGGGTTCTAGTGGCAAAATGGCAATCTACTGGCAGGTGTTGTGCGACATGATTGGTTGTTAAACCTGGGGCACTTACGGAGATAAAACTTACCAGCTTGGAAGGGGTGCTCAGCAAGCCCTGCTTCCACTTATCACATGGTAAATGTCACAAACCGTGTACCAACAGCCAGGGAGTCAGGACTGGGCTTACTCACTAACAAAATAAAAGATTTCTTACCAAACCAGAGAGGACCACTTCTGCTTTCGTGGATGTTTTATTCTCTCCTTCCAAGAAACAAAGAGAGAAATGCCAATTACTTCACCTTATAAATGATATCCATTATACACAGTACAGACATTTTATATTCACACTTCCTCGTAGTTTAAATAACACGCAGTGCTTGAAGCGAGAATCACCCCAATCTGCACAGTATACACAGTGTCTGGCTACGTGTATTTGGGATTAGAGTCCTTACAACTTCAATAATTATGTGCTTCTTGTTCCTAATAATGGAGCTGCTTGTTTTCACTTCTCACAAGCACCACCAACCATGTGTGCGGTCAGAGCGAAGATAAAATGATGACTGGCAAATTGTAGAGGATGCCAGCGATGGCCATGCCCGGGTGATGGGGTGGGCACAGACCACAGATGATTTTATCCTAAATAATCACCATGATACATGTCCTTAGCTCAGGCTACGGGGCTATACAGCCAGGGGTGGAGGCAGATCTCCTGAGAAAGCACAACTGTCACTTACAATAGTCCTGACATGACAGTGACTGACAGCTCTGCTTCTAAAGCAGTATTGTAGCAATGTGGGAGCTGCACACTGTGATTGGAACCTTGTGTATCAGGCGAGGGGAGAATAGTACATACTGTATATACACACACGACAAAAATCAGAGGAATGTTTCCTTTTACATGCGTCACGATTACATATCCCATTTTACAGGATTGATTCTCCCCCCCCCCACACGATAGATAGATACTGTATAGACAGATAGATACGGTAGATAGATAGATAGATATACCCCTTTTGTTCCACTGCAGTAAGTGTCAGCTTGTATCTGTGTGCTGCAATTCACAGCTGCTAGAATGCAACAAAACTACACAGTTCTAGACAAGGCCTTCTTAGTCCAGCACAATGACATCATGGGCTGCCTGAGATTGCTGGGAGTCAACCTTGTGCACACAACCTTGACTCCCAGCTGCCATAATTGCGTCTGGCCCTCCCACCACCTCCCCTCCTCTTCGTGAAACTCCATGAGAGGAGCTTTAGAGACAAAGAGAAACAGGAAAAAAAAACCTCACAAAAAGCACCATCTGCCCAGAAATAATTAGCCGAACGCGCAGAAAATATGTACAAAAAAATAAATAAAAAGGTACACATTTTTTACTTTATTCAGACAAGTAAAATTTAATTGTATTTATAAACTTCTATAAATAAAATCGTAAAATATGGCAGACTAGAATTTCCATATTTCCAGAGCCAAGACTGGCGCCCATCATTGATCAAAGGACCTTATTCTTATTATTTAACACAAACACTTACTACATAACAGTATGGCCTATCGTAAAGCACTCATCGAGGTGATCCCAATTCCATTAATCAGAATATTTCGTTGTGTAAATAAAATAACAGAGCGAAAAAAAATAAAATAAAAAAGTACGTTAACCTGCGGTCATTAAATTATTTTCCAATGATTTGCTTTTAGGAGCCAAAGAGATTTATCTTAAACGCCGATTAATGACTGTATTTGCGGAGTAACACCTGTGCATCGTGTAACCCCCTGCATTAATGTGTGTATTGTATGGATTGGCAGATAAGAAACCGCACATGTTAATAGCACCTTAACAGCATCGCCCTTATCAACAGCAATCCCTTAAACACTGGGCAAATTAAAAAAGCAATTAAAGAATTCATATCCCCGGGATTAATGGCATAATGAGTATTTGAGTAAAATCAATCACTCTCAAAACGTGTCACAAATGTACTTTAGAGTTTGGACACACAAAATGTGCATCCACAAACAGATAAACACACACACAAAACACACTAACAGGTGTCAAACAGCCTCTGGAAGTGATTTTCAAAGGCTCACATTTTGATGTTGGAACAAGGATTTCACATATAATCTTGGTATAAGGGCTATTTAACAATAATATTGGCATTTACACAGCGCCAACATGTTTCTGGTTTTAGTGAGATATGGTGAATGCGGTTGGTAAAGGATCTACATGGAGGAGAAATGAATGATGTAGCAGTGTGGTCATCCCAAAATATGTCCTTCAATGGACACCCTCACACCCTTGTCATTCCCTCCTAAGGTAATGGTGGCATAACCAGACTGCAAACGCAACTACATCATGGTTTACACAAATATATCCCCCTCCCCCTAATTTAGGCAGAGTGAATAGGCAGAGTCTCAGACCTTGCATTGAATCCTTCCACACAACACACACATACTGGGAGCTATAGAGTAGTGATCGGCTAGTCCGATATTGGAACGAAATTTACTAACGTACCCTGCATGCCTGCAGGAGATAAAGGCCTCAAGCAGCCAGAGATCTCACGGTAAGTTAGCGCTTGACCTACAGAATATCAGATTTTTAATTTTGAGTATTCTTTATGTAACTCAGGAATGTATCATACACGTTCCCAGACTGTCAATATACCCAGTTTCTGACACAAAGTTGGCTAAAAGGAGTCGTCCTCTGATGGCATTGGGGTACAGAATATTCATTTTTAGAATAATTTATGGAATATCGTCCAAACACCAATAAACAAACAATCGCCCTCTTGTCGAGTAAAGCGGACATGTTGGATTCTGCGATGTGAGGGTTATATTCCGGCGGCAGACCGGTCTTTAATGGTAAGTGAGGGTAATATTCTAACTCTGGCAATTGACACGTTATCCCAAGTCTAGGTCCTTTGTATCCAGTGTACTTTCTATAGTACATCGTTTAATGAATCTGATCGTTCTATTTCAGGGAGCAATGCCCTCTCAGTCTGGTCCTCCGTCACCCTCAGAGATCAAGACAAGCAGGTAAGTCCATGACGTGGCAGAGACTATTTAATCATTCTCCCAATGAGACCTTTTTAAATTGACAGAAATTCTCTGGTAACATATGGGAGCTCCGTTAGAGCGTTGTCTCATTATCCAATTAGCAGCAGCCGAGACTTTCCTCCGAGACCATTCTGGTTACAGTTAATCCTTAAGATTACTTCAAGACTTTCTTCTGGGCATTTACACAGATTTATTATCACTTTAACTTTCATACAACATGAACCCAATAAAACTGCATCACCTTTTATTCTTAAAGGGACACTCCAGAAAAGAATTTCAAATTTTAAGTGAACCTGTCATGGGTTATTAAAAACAGGAAACATCGAAATGATCCACAATGAATGGAGCATAGAATATCTAGATATACTCACCTTACCTCTGTTCCAGACATTTCTTCAGCTTCGTGGTGCAACACCCCTGGTCTGTCCAGTCTCTTCAATGATTCATTGATTTGCATCTCCAAGCCTCCTGTGAGACTATGGCACCCTGGCTCTGCTGTCAGCATGGAGCTACGTTAGAAGATTCTGCTTTCCCTTATCAATCAATTCTTTGGTATAGTGTCAATGCCAATGATTTGACGGACATGTGGGAGATGGAATTATGTATAAATACATTGTTATAGGCTATTCTTCCAGTTAAAGTCCCTCTGTTGTGTGTGTGTGTCAGAGCCATTATAACGGGTAGGCAATATCCGGTACGTGTGCCATGCACGGCACTCAAGGCTGCTAGAGCCAAACAGTCTCTGGCCCATCAGGAGTCCAGTGAAACTTGAGATATCTGCTAATACAAAAAGGTGGTGAAGGACAATCCTTAATTTATGCATTGCAGCACATAGAGGTAGTTATCCAAGATCACTTCATTCCAGCACTTGTGAATGGGAATCTGCACTGGAGTAGGGGAACCCACAGCTGCTATCACAGCTCCTGTCATTGAGCTGTACCTGGCCAGCCTGGTCCCCACTGGAACCCAGGGAAGCCACCCACACTGCTAGATATACACTGAGCTGCAGAATAACCCTCCCCTCATACAAATAATATTAACAGCCCACACACAAACATACACACAATCCTCACAAACACCACTAACAATCCACATACATGCAATACCCCAAACAGCCCCACACATACACACACTACCAAATACACAATGTGACATATACACACACACACACAATTCCACAAGCAGCCCCCATAGATGATACCACAAACTACTTGTTAACATATACAATGTAATAGCTCATATACGCACAAATCCAACGATACAAAGCAACTGCAGTAGAAATAACAAGCAGAATACGGCAGCATGCAAAACCCCAATTTAAATTAATATGACCGGCACGCTACGGGACATCACAGTGCTGCTAAAAGGTTGCCTACCCCTGCATTCTAATGTATGGCCCATCAAACAGAGAAAGATGTGGACTGACCCTCCCTGCTGGACTACAACTTCTATCATGCTCAGCGAGATTCTGGCTGAGGTATGAGGGAGGTGAAATATACATCAGTTATAGAATAGGTGGACAACACTACTCATTTGGATTAGAATTCTAATATACCTCATCCTGTGGATATACATTTTTGGATATAGAATACACACACACGAAAATGATCCTGTACTTTGTAATCCTAGTATTGTGCTAGCCGGCTGCTAAATATACAGAACAAGAAAAATACCTTACAGCAAAACATTCAGAATTTATAATAAAACGCAAACTAAACAAAAACCCTAAAAAATTTTTTAAAAAAAAATAAAATTATTATATATATATATATATATATAATATATATGCCCCAGACCACAGCATGGAGTACAGCAGGCCCAATCTCTGGTAATAAAATGCCGGTGCCCAGAACCTGTTTCCCTATCGCCTGCCCCCTTACGGTTTGATTGTGGTAAATAATGTCACCCTGAGACAGAACTGGCAAATAAATAATCATGGGTGTCACAGAGCTCCCCAAATCTCAGGGTCTGTTCAGAGTATCACAGCTGGAGCCCAGACTGTTTCTAAAGCAAGTCTCCTGCTATTTGGAAGGTAATGTTCTCACACATTGTTTTGGCTGGCTGAGGGTGTAGGGAGCAGAATTCTGCCAGCCGGCCATGAGATCTGTTTAGCAGACACTGTCCAGCAATAACACGGCTAGCAGCATCTCGTAGACAATCACCACGCTGCCCAGATGGCAAAACAAGAGGGGATTTCAGGACACGGTCAGAGAACCGCTACGAGGAAATGGTTTTGTGATGTAATTCCAGTAAAATACAAGTTTAGCAGGCTAAGATTGCCACAAGGCATATGTATGTATATGTGTTTGTAGTATCAGTTAGTTAATTACACGTAGCTAAGATACTGTCATCACTGTACTGACCAGGTGCAGGAATGTAAGAACTGGAATTACGCGTCCCTCTCCTTTGTATCAGATGAGCCACGTGGTTAGACCGGATGGATGAGTTTAGACTCTATTCATTAAATAGGTTAAGGGTATGTGTGGGTGTAGTTAATTGTGGGAGGAGCTACAGTGCTATATAAGGAATGTACTCTATGTATTCAGTACTCAGACTTTGCTGTATTTTGGTGACGCTAGTCCCTCTGAGTCCCGATCGGTGATCCAATAAAGAATCTCTTCCTTCCTGAAGAAACCTGTGTCCATCTCTCTGTGCTTGGCTTCCGTCAGTTTCTCCGGTATCATTTGGTGCATTGGCCGGGAAGCTCATCGTTCAACGGTAGCTGAGAGGCAGAGGCGTGAGACGGTCTATCTTTGCCCACGTTCTCTACGGCTGCACCCCTGAACTTCTGCGTGGACCTCCCTTCGTCTCGGCGCCACTGGTCTGTTGTCCAGGAGATCATCGGCCTCTACGTGAGAAGTGCTGGGGTGTCCCCGTCGATGAGTGTGAACTCAGGTTCAGGAACGAGGAGGTAAGATAACTGCTGTTTTAGACGGCAGGACCCGCTAGGGGTATACCGATTGTGCGGTAGGCCCAAAGGGGTTTTTGAATCTGTATCTGCCCCCTCTGTCGGAGGGAAGGAGCGAAGGCGCACCGCTCGATCGAACGCTCTTTAGTCAGACCGTTTGATTTGGTTAGTCAGGCGGGGTCCTGGTGTAAATAGCCCTAGCCGGACACCGGTGTCTTGTCTAGACTAGCGTTCTAGGGTGTATATTACGTTCGCTAGGTCGGAGGGACCGGGAGACTAAGCGGCGCCTGTGTAAATTCGGTTCGCTAGTTCTCATCCTATCTGGGCTAAGTGGGAAGGCGTGTAAATTTGGAACCCACTAGACTTTTGATAGTACGACTAAGAGGCGCCTGTGTAAATTCGGTTCTCTAGCTCGTTGTATAGTGCGACTAAGAGGCGTCTGTGTAAATTCGGTTCTCTAGCTCGCTATATATGTGGTGATTGGGCAGTGTGGCTAACCAAAACGGGTGTATATAGTTTTAGGTAGTCCATTCAAGGTACTGGCCAATAGTTTAGTTGGGAATTGTAAATGTGTTAACGATTGTTTTAGTAAAGTGTATATCTTGTTAGATAGCGCGAGCTCAGCCGTCTAGCGAGAGTGTTAATAGTGTGTTGCTGTATTATAGTGCACGGTACCATAACCCTGTATATTTACTGACATTATATAATAAGTACTAATCATTGTCGTCCATTGCATGTTTAACACCATAACCACTAATAATTGTATTGTGACCTTAACTTGTGCTTTGACCTATGCTAACCGTACTGTAACCGCTATTTGTAAAAGACGATGTTACTGGGGTGTGTTATAGACGGGTAATTCGTATATAGAGAATTATAGCGTGGGTGACTGTGTAGTTACGCCAAAGGGCATAATATTGATTATATAGTGACTGGTGTAGCAGCTGTGTGTGTACGGGAATTCCCTGAGTGTTTATTGTTATTGTGTACGTTTCACTTGGTAACCGTACCACGTGGTGCTGTTGCCAGAGGAAACGGGTGTGACTGTTGAATAGTACGCGTGTATAGTAATCGTTGTCGACGACGTTCCACTGTTAAATATGGGTGCGTCGCAGTCAACGATTCCGGATCCCTTAGGATGTATGGTTAAGAATTTTAAAAAGGGATTCAAAGTTTGTGATTTTGGGGTTAAGATGTCCCCTGTACGTTTGGTCACTTTGTGCACTAGGGAGTGGCCTACTTTGGTTGCGGCATGGCCGCCACGTGGCAGTTTGGATCCAACTCTGGTACAGCGCTTACACGTGGCTGTATCAGGTAGGCCTGAACTTTACGGCCAGTTTCCTTATATTGATTGTTGGAGACAGGCCGTAAATGACTCGCCAAAATGGCTCCGGACATGCCACGAGGAACAGTGTCGCCTCATGGTAGCTAGGACTTGTTCGTCCACTAGGGCTGGTGTTAGGCCCATTTTGGACACGCCCCCTGAGTCCGAGATCCCTTTGCCGCCCCCTTACTTTCCGGTAAGAGGAAGTGACGCAAATACAGGAAGTCCTGTAACCCTTCCCTCATTACCCTCATCCACTTCCGCTTCCTCCTCCAGTACAGGATCCACCCCCCCTCGTACTAAATCTCCCCTTCCGGAACCAGAACCCACCCCCATTAGAAACGAATATCCTGATTTGGCGCCACTTCAGACTTCCGGTCAAGCTTCATCTAGCTCGGCCCGAAGTGTTCTATTCACTACCTTTTCCCAAAACCAACCTCCCACATCCCCATACCCTATATCTCCCCGACCGGAACCCATGACTGACGCTTCCCTACGTAGCCCCATCCAAACCCGACAGTTGACTGGTGCCCAACAATTAAAGCACTATCAGATGCCTCTTCGCTTAAATCCCGGGTCAGCTTATATCGATGCCGCAGGTCAAATGGCACACGCTGACCCTGTCTTCGTATATGTCCCTTTCACCACTACCGACCTTTTAAACTGGAAGACCCATAATTCCTCGTATACTGAGAAACCACAAGCCATGACTGATCTGTTCACCTCAATAGTACAGACACATAATCCGACATGGGCTGATTGCCAGCAGTTATTAATGACTTTATTTAACAATGAGGAAAGGACAAGAATAAATCAAGCAGCCATTAAAGCAGAGGATAGAGCCCGTGCTTTGAACCAAGCTAATCCAGCAGCATGGGCCGCAACACATTATCCCAACACTGATCCCGATTGGAACGTAAATGGTGCTGATATGGTTCAACTCAGAGCCTATAGAGACGCTATAATTGCTGGCATGAAAGCCGGAGGAAAGAAAGCCATTAACATGTCGAAGACAGTTGAGGTGATCCAGAAAAGCGATGAAGCGCCCAGTGTCTTTTATGACCGATTATTGGAGGCGTACCGCTTGTACACCCCCTTTAATCCGGAAGACGCAGACAATTCCCGAATGGTTAACTCCGCCTTTGTCAGCCAAGCTTACGGAGATATTAAGCGCAAGCTACAAAAGTTAGAAGGGTTTGCAGGTATGTCAATCTCCCAACTAATGGAGGTAGCTAATAAGGTCTATATGAATAGGGAAACAGAAAGCAAGAAAGAGGAGGAGCGCAAGATGCGTAAAAAGGCTGATATGCTAGCGGTAGCGATCGCAGGCGTAGATAAACGGGGCCCAGATAGAGGCAATAATAGATGGAGTAGGGAGCCTTTGAGTAGGGATCAGTGTGCGTATTGCAAGGAAGAAGGGCATTGGAGGAACGAATGTCCGCAAAGAGAGCAGTACGAGAGAGACCAACCCAGGGCAGGCTACGGAAACTTTAGAGGCAGAGCGAGAGGTAGAGGAGGTCCCGGAGGGAGTAATGGTTATAGAGGGAGTAATGGGAACAGAGGAAGTGTTAGGGAAGACAGGTATATTCCAGCAGCGCAAAGGTCTCGCGATAGAGAAGGTAGGGACTTTGTAGGATTGGCTGACACGGTCATGGAGGACTATTGATACCGACCGGGCTCCATCCCCCTTGGTCGAGCGGAGCCTATGGTCGATGTATCAATAGGGGGGAAAAGGAGTGCGTTCATGATCGACACTGGTGCTGAACATTCAGTGGTGACTAATCTAGTTGCTCCTCCATCTGGAAGGACTATTACTGTGATAGGAGCAACTGGAAGAAGTGCTGAAAGACCGGTTCTTAAAAGTCGACTCTGTACATTGGGAGGCCACGTAGTAAAACACCAATTCCTTTATATGCCTGAATGTCCAGTCCAATTGCTGGGACGTGATATGCTATCCAAATTACAAGCGCAGATTACGTTCCTACCAGATGGAACAACATCTTTAAAGTTTAATGGACCTTCAGGTATTATGACTTTATCCGTACCAAAGGAAGAAGAGTGGCGACTTTATACAGTGTTGACTAGCCAAAACCCTAGGAGTGATGAGACATTGTTTAACATACCAGGAGTTTGGGCAGAGAACAACCCACCAGGACTGGCCCGCAATATTCCACCAATAAAAATTGAACTGAAACATGGGGTTTATCCAGTGAGCCTAAGACAATATCACATTCCGCAGAAGGCTAAGAAGAACATCCAATCCTATCTGGATAAGTTCATACGGTATGGTATCCTAAAATTCTGTACTTCCCCCTGGAACACCCCATTGCTGCCTGTTCAAAAGCCCGGCACAGATGAGTATCGACCTGTGCAGGACTTAAGAGCAGTCAATGATGCGGTTGTTAGCATACATCCAGTTGTACCCAATCCATATAACCTGCTTGCTTTAATTCCGGGCGGGGCTACTTACTTCACAGTCTTAGATCTCAAAGATGCCTTCTTTTGCCTCCGAATTGCCGCAGAAAGTCAATGTATTTTCGCTTTCCAATGGGAGAACGCTGTAACGGGCTCAAAACGCCAAATGACTTGGACAAGACTGCCCCAAGGGTTTAAAAATTCACCTACCCTATTTGGTTCAGCCCTAAGTCAAGATCTATTGGATTTCGAGTCCATCCCAGGAGAGTGTGTATTGTTACAATATGTAGATGACTTGTTGATAGCAGCAGTTACAAAAGAAATCTGTCAGCAAGCAACGCACGATCTACTACACATTCTCTGGAAGGCAGGATACAAGGTGTCTAGAAAGAAGGCTCAGTTGTGTTTGCCAACTGTCAAGTATCTAGGATTCCATATCTCTGAAGGTCAAAGAATTATGGGGCCAGAGAGAAAAGAAGCTGTCTGCCAAATACCAATACCCAAGAATAGAAGACAAGTGCGAGAATTCTTGGGGGCAGCAGGCTTCTGTAGGATATGGATTCCCAGCTATGCGATACTAGCAAAACCTCTGTACGCAGCTATCAAAGGTACAGAGCACGACCCCTTCTTATGGACCCAATAACAGCAAACGGCATTTGAAGATGTGAAGAAGGCTTTGATGAGTGCCCCAGCATTAGGTCTACCTGATCACACACGACCATTCTACTTATATGTACACGAGCAAAGAAGAATGGCTGTGGGAGTATTGACACAGTACTTGGGATCATGGCAAAGACCTGTTGCCTACATGTCTAAGCAACTGGATGCAGTGGCCAGCGGACTTCCACCTTGTCTAAGAGCCGTAGCTGCAGCCGCCCTGCTAGTAGCTGAAGCCGATAAACTCACTCTGGGTCAAGAACTTTATGTACGAGTCCCACATGCAGTACAGACGTTGTTGGATTACAAAGGAAATCATTGGTTTAGTAATAGCCGTATGACCAAGTATCAAGCAATGTTGTGTGAAAACCCAAGAGTGCATTTAGAGACTGTAAACACCTTAAATCCAGCTACCCTTTTGCCACAACCTACTGAAAGTCAACATGATTGTTTGGAAGTAATGGATGAAGTATTCTCAAGTAGACCAGATCTTCGTGATTTTCCCATCCAGAACCCCGATGTTCAATATTACACCGACGGCAGTAGTTATGTGAAAGAAGGGATCCGCTATGCAGGATATGCAGTGACAACAATAGACAAGGTGATAGAAGCTCGGCCACTGGCGAAAGGAACATCAGCACAAAAGGCAGAATTAATAGCACTAACACGAGCGTTACAATTGGCTGAAGGTTTAAGAGTAAATATCTATACGGACTCTAAGTATGCGTTTTTAACCACTCATGCCCACGGAGCTTTGTATAAAGAAAGAGGACTACTGAATTCAGAAGGCAAAGAAATCAAGTACGCAGCTGAAATCCTACAACTATTGGAAGCAGTGTGGGAGCCGAAAGAAGTCGGTATCATACATTGTCGAGCGCATCTGAGAGGAGATGGTGATGTAACCAAGGGAAATCGGATGGCAGATAGTGCAGCTAAGCGTGCTGCTGAATCAGGAAGACAGGAGTATGTAGGGCATATAGCTGCTCTTATACCAACTCCACTGTCCCAATGGACTCCAGTTTATACAGCTCAAGAAAAGGAGTGGTTAAAGACTGAACCGGGAAAGTATCTGGAGAACAAGTGGTATCAGCTAGAAGATGGAAGAATAGTTATACCAGCATCGCTAGCGGTAGAAATTGTCCAAAATTATCACAACGGGACACATTCTGGGAGAGACAGTACTGAAGAATCTCTTAGAAAACATTTCTACATACCAAGATTGTCCAACTTGACTCAGGCCATTGTACGCAGATGTGTAACGTGTGCTAAGAATAATGCAAGACAAGGACCAGTAAAGCCACCAGGAGTTCAGTTTATGGGGGGACTCCCCATGTCCGATCTACAAATAGACTTTACAGTGATGCCTAAATCGGGTGGACATCGTTACCTGCTGGTAATTGTGTGCACCTATTCAGGCTGGGTAGAAGCATGTCCTACTCGTACAGAGAAAGCAGGAGAAGTTGTGAGATTCCTGCTACGAGAAATAATACCCCGATATGGACTACCCTGTTCTATAGGATCGGACAATGGTCCAGCTTTTGTTCACCAGTGCCTACAACAACTGACTCATATGCTTGGTATAAAGTGGAGGCTTCATACTGCATATAGACCCCAGAGTTCTGGTAAGGTAGAGAGAATGAATAGAACTATAAAGAACCAGTTGGCTAAAATGTGTCAGGAAACCCAACTTAAGTGGAACGTTCTCTTACCCATAGCTTTATTGCGAATCCGCAGTACCCCTACCAGAAGGATGGGCCTCTCTCCTTTTGAAATCATGTATGGGCGACCACCTCCCGTACTTGGTAACTTAAGGGGGGACTTGAGTCAGTTGGGAGAAGGAATTACCCGGCAGCAGGTTGTAGAGTTGGGTAAGACTATGGAGGAGGTACAGAAATGGGTACAAGATAGATTACCTGTGAATATTTATCCCCCTGTTCATAGTTATCATCCAGGAGATCAAGTGTGGATTAAAGAGTGGAATAATGTACCGTTAGGGCCCAAGTGGAGAGGTCCTTATGTTGTTCTTTTGTCTACCCCTACAGCAATAAAAGTAGCAGAAGTGACTCCGTGGATACATCACTCCAGGGTTAAACCAGCAGCAGTCGATTCTTGGCAAGTTACAGCAGATCCAGAGAATCCCTGCAAGATCCGGTTAAAACGCACTACTCAGTCGGAGTAACGAGGAATTATTGTGGATTACAAATTTTATTGTTACAGGTGTGAGTGAGAAGGCCATAATAAAGCCTGTCCGCTTACCATCACATAGTGTATAAGCCAGGAAAGTCTCGAAGGGACACCTGTGAAGATGAGCAGAACTCCATTCCCTGCAGCCCCTCACATCCTGGAAGCTGAGGCGCCATCGCACGGACGAAGACTGAGGATGACGGCGAAAGATGTGCTTTTGATAGTGTTTATTTATATGTGTTTTTATATTCAGGAAGGTAGAGGTACCGACACTCCTAGCTGTGAGGTATGCATTAAGACTACGAGAACAGGTAACCATATTTCCCAAACCCTAATTTGGCATTCACAATACGAATGTAAAGGAGATGTATCGAGATGTAGATACTTAAATATAGATTATAGTGTGTGCCATTTAGGAGTAGGAGAACCTAAGTGCTTCAGTCCGGAGTATCAGCCTCGTACAATTTGGTTGACTCTCAGGAACGGAGATCCTCAGGGGACCCTAATTAATAAAACGGTGTTAGAATCCGTACATTCTTCGGGTGTTCTGCTATTTGATGCGTGTAAAGCGATATCGAGTGGTAGAAAGCCGTGGAATGTATGTGGGGATCTTAGATGGGAGAGGACGTATGGGTCTAACGATAAATATATTTGTCCCAGTAGCAAAAATAAATATGTAAGTCCTAGATGCCCAAATAGAGATTATAACTTTTGCCCATATTGGTCTTGTGTGGGGTGGGCAACTTGGGGACAGACAGTAGACAAAGACATGATAGTGACTAAGTTGCCGACTAGCCCTTATTGTAAGTCTATGGAATGCAACCCAGTCCATATACTCATTAATAACCCCGACAAGTTCTTAGATAAGTATGGAAATTTATTTGGGTTTCAAATATACGGGACGGGTTTAGATCCTGGGACATTATTGTTTATAGGAATAGAGACTGATACGGTATCCTCCCAGACTCATCAAGTATACCATTCCTTTTATGAAGAGATGAGTATAGATAATAAGATCCCCCATAATGCTAAAAACCTGTTCATCGATTTAGCTGAAAGTATTGCCGGTAGTCTTAATGTTACCAACTGCTATGTGTGTGGAGGTACTAACATGGGAGACCAATGGCCTTGGGAAGCAAAGGAGGTAATGTCCGGTTCTGAGGCAGTTGAAAAATTAATATCTACACAAGCCGATTATCATATGAGTGTTAGAGGTAAATCTGAGTGGAGATTAAAGACCTCCATCATAGGTTATGTTTGCATAGCAAGGAAAGGAATAATGTATAATACTTCTGTAGGAGAATTAACTTGTCTAGGGCAAAAAGCTTATGATGATGATACAAAGAATACAACTTGGTGGTCGGCTTCAAATGTCTCAGAACCATCTAACCCGTTTGCTAGATATGCCAATTTAAAGGATGTGTGGTTTGATCTATCCATCACATCTACTTGGAGAGCCCCAGCAAATTTGTACTGGATCTGTGGTAAGAAAGCCTATTCGGAGCTGCCACAGGACTGGGAAGGGGCATGTGTGTTGGGTATGCTCAAACCATCCTTCTTCTTGTTACCGATTGAAACAGGTGAGACTTTAGGTGTTAAAGTGTATGATGTGAATCATAGGAAGAAAAGGGGACCCATAGAGATAGGCGCCTGGGAAGATGATGAATGGCCTCCCCAGCGTATTATAGATTACTATGGGCCAGCCACGTGGGCTGAGGATGGTACCTTTGGTTATAGAACCCCTATTTATATGCTCAACCGTATTATAAGATTACAGGCGGTGGTTGAGATTATCACAAATGAGACATCACAAGCGCTCAATCTTCTAGCGAAGCATAACACCAGGATGAGGACAGCAGTCTACCAAAATAGATTAGCCTTGGATTACCTTTTGGCAGTAGAGGGAGGTGTATGTGGGAAGTTTAACCTAAGTAATTGCTGTCTTCAAATAGATGACGAAGGGCAAGCAATAGCTGAGCTTACTAGCCATATGGTTAAACTAGCGCATGTGCCTACTCAGGTATGGAAAGGGTACAATCCAAGTAGTTGGTTTGGTAGCTGGTATGAGTGGTTTGGAGGGCTTAAGGCAGTGGTAGGTGGAGTCCTACTGATTTTACTGTTGTGTCTACTCCTACCGTGTCTTATACCCTTAGTAGTTAGGTCTGTGCAAAGCCTGATAGGAAGTATAGCAGAGAGGAAGGCTGCTGCACAGATAATGGCGATATATAAGTATAAGGCTCTAGATCAGGGAGAACCAATGCAAGAAGATGAATGTTGAAGATTCACATCATAAGATAAGTCTGGTCTGGTTCATGGTAACCTGAGGTATATGCAAACCAAGGTTAAGTGATGCCTCAAGTAATTGTGAAATATCAGAGGCATCAAAGGGGGGAATGTGATGTAATTCCAGTAAAATACAAGTTTAGCAGGCTAAGATTGCCACAAGGCATATGTATGTATATGTGTTTGTAGTATCAGTTAGTTAATTACACGTAGCTAAGATACTGTCATCACTGTACTGACCAGGTGCAGGAATGTAAGAACTGGAATTACGCGTCCCTCTCCTTTGTATCAGATGAGCCACGTGGTTAGACCGGATGGATGAGTTTAGACTCTATTCATTAAATAGGTTAAGGGTATGTGTGGGTGTAGTTAATTGTGGGAGGAGCTACAGTGCTATATAAGGAATGTACTCTATGTATTCAGTACTCAGACTTTGCTGTATTTTGGTGACGCTAGTCCCTCTGAGTCCCGATCGGTGATCCAATAAAGAATCTCTTCCTTCCTGAAGAAACCTGTGTCCATCTCTCTGTGCTTGGCTTCCGTCAGTTTCTCCGGTATCAGTTTAACAGATGTAAAACTTTACAATGAAATAAACACGCTAGGGATGGTCTACAGCGCAACAAAATAACGCCCAGATCTGGAGGAAGAAGATATTAGACTTGCTCACAAACCCCGATCAGCTTCTCAAATCAAATTACTATTAATCACTGGATGAACGAACAGATCCGTCTGTGGTTTGCTGATCGAATCAATTCGTACGCCCAGCAATTAACAAACATTCACGATGTGGGACCCCGGTTACTCCATCCTGGGGATTTCCCTCCAGAGTCCTTAAACAAAATACAGAAAAAAAAAAAAGCCCGTATAAAGTGGAAATCACACGGAGTGTTTATATATGAGGTTTACGTAACATGTACACGTGGAGGTATGGGGCAACATCAATGCAGCCACTATGAGTCAAATAACACTTCCATCGCCGATGAAGGTTTATTCTAAGAAAACAGCAGCACATTCATGGACTAATCGCTTAACTGCAAGATACTCGATCCTTTATAAAAGTGGGAGTGATGCACAGAGCCAGCAAGACAAACTCAAAGCTGGAATGCTCAATGTAACCAGTGTGGAAGGCGTTCTACTCCCAAAGTAAATATCGAACATCTGCTCTTTCCGACGCACAAATCTCAGCATTTAGTTTTGTTTGTGTCGGGGGAAGATGGATTGTGAACTTCCTTCCAAAAAGGATTTAAAATCCAAGACAACAACAACAAAAAATTCCATTTTAATTAAATCCTGTTCGAGAGTTCTATTTGAGAGGAGGAGGACTGATTTTATGGGGACAATATAATCAGATCAAGGTTGTATTAAACGAAGCAGAGAAGTCCGCGAGATCTATTGGCCTGTGAAATGGAAGAACATCCGATAGGCCGAGCACCATTCACACAGACTGATCAATACTTTGCTGGAATTCCCATCATTTGTCCGCCTAATGCAAATTTATTAAAACATGTTGCTGAAGGTTTTAGCAGAACACAAGCCACAAAATAAAAACAACTTTCATATGTTTAGTCTTCCATGAACATCCAGACTGAGAAGGCTCAGATTTTAATCCAAGAATTATTAACTTGGAATGTTTTTTCCCATTAAAGACGCCATGTAATAATCTGATTAACCTGGGTGATCACAAACACCTTAAAAACCTTTCCCATCCCAGCCTGGATTCTGGAATTATTGATGCATTGAGTTCTGCTGGGTTCTTTTTGGCCGGGAAATTCTGTGACCTGGAATAAAAGGGAATCATGACATGTCACACATGTCATATGTCCTTAAGGGGTTAAAGAAAGGAGAAAAAAAAATCCATTTGGTCCAGCGTTATGTTAAAGTCAGTACAAGTAAAAGGAATAGCAAACATTACAACTGGCCAATCAGCGGGCCAGCTATAATGAAGCCCATGGAACAGCGCAGTCAGGGGAGTGGGCCTTGACAGAGCCAGGAGTAGGCAGGGGAGTAACCAGTTAAAGGGGCGTGGTTATTGGTAAATGGGGGTTGGACAATAGGAGTATATTAAGCGGCCATTTTATGACTAAGGGACATTTTAACTAAACTGACACTTACCTGGTAATTGTCCCTCCCACCCTCCCTGTTGTTTTGGAGTTCCCGTTTGGTCACAGCGGCGGGATAGGGCTTGGGTAATTGGAAGGTAGGAGGAGTATAAATTGGTTAGGCTGGATTAGACTGGAGTGTGAAATGGTTTGTGGGTTCGAGCTCATCGGTGGCTCCGAACCAGGTGGTGTAGGGGGGTCTCGGTACACCCCTACAGTTAAAAAAGTTATGGATATGGGGCCTCTTTGGTAGGCCATGTGTTGTGTTATTTGTTATTTATAATGTTATTTATTGTTATTGGGCGGGGTCATTGCCGGGGGTAATTTATGTACGGTGGGGGGTGGAGGTATATTTACATTTGTGGCAATGACCCCAATTTGTTAACTTGTTTATAAAAATAAATAAAGCTGTGGACTTTTATATTCCAACAGAAATACGGTGTCTGTAAGTTATTGGGGGGTTGGGGTAAACAGCGCACCTGCCGAATAATCGACTGTGCGCATGTCATGGGATGGTCTACAAGACCTTCTGGTGCGGTAATTCAATAATTCCAACTCCTCCACCCATTGGTCTGCTGGCATGTCAGCTTGGTAGAATCAGTCCATATCCCGTATGTGGTATGTGCACGAGAGGTAATGTAGTCAACACACATTCTAGATCACCATAGCTCACCATGTGCATTTAGATAAAACAAAAAACAAAAAAACAACAAGAAGCACACAATTCAGCCTTTGCAAAAGCATGTTCTATTAAATGCAAAGTACAAGTTTAAATAAATCAGCCAAGAGGCCATCAAATAAAAAAATGCTTATAACCGAGTTGGAAGCATTTGATTGAACGCGCGTAGCACTTGCCGATTTGCCGTACATGTGCTTTCATCCTGGCTGCATTCGACGAAACAAGAAGCGACGTCTGCTGGATGGTCCTCGAATTTAAATAGTGAGAAGACACTACAGCATTCGATACACGTTTGTATTCCTAACGCTATAGTCTTCCTTAAACCTCGGTGTCGGGGCCACAATGCATTTGTTTGGAAGACCCCACTAGGCCCCAGGCAACGCCCCACAATAGATTTTACCCAATGCAGCGAAGACCCATTTGATACAGAGAGGAGTGTTTCCTGTTCATTGTGACATATATTCTGTTACAATGGAAGAAGGGCGTCTCCAAACCATCGCCATTGATCTAATTTGGGTCATTGTCAAAAAGAGCTTTTGGAACCACATGTTTTTATGTCAATGATCTTTCCTAATGATGCGCTTCTTGTGCAAATTAAATTTAAAACGGACAACGATGGACACAAAATTAATCATTGGAGCCATGATCTAAATTTAGGCGCAGAGGTGGATGCTCTCCTACCCATCGATCGGATTTACCTCCCAACACTCAGTTACTTATTCACAGAAAATGTATTCAGGTTTTAAAAATATACAATCTGAGTTTTAATTGCATGAATTTTTAGAAGTTCAAAATCACATATTTTATTTGATAAGTAAAGTGCACATATGTAACATTTTAACTCCTATTCTAGAAATACACCTCCATAACGCTGCTCCCGGCATACATCCCACCACATCGCACTCTGCTCTCCCAGATTCTCCAGCACATATCAAAGCTTTGTCTACAACTACGCACCACTCGGCTCAGTGGAGCAAAACTCACAAGGCGTTGAGCTGCATTGGAAGCGTGTGATTGGACAATGCTTTCCTATGGGGAAACGCCGCGAAGGAGGAGACCTCTCTCGAGCCAGGCGAGCCTCAGCACTGGAAACAAGTCTAAAGAGTTTCTCACCCTTTTGTGTCCGAAGGTGAGGGATCTATTAAATCATGGACACTATAGAGTTAAAAATACAGTTGTGTTCCTTTAAGCCAGGGTGGGCAACCTTCGGCCCACCAGATGTGGACATATCCGTTGATGCTTTGCTAGCATTATAGGAGGTGTAGTCCAAAACATCTGGATTGCTGAAGGTTCCCCACCCCTGCTTAAGCATTTAACCTGGCCGATATCACAGCAAGTCAGCAGCAGATCCAATTCTTCAATAACGCATACATGGACTGTCCAACAATATGGCTGGTGCAATTCACGTACATTTAAAACGTAGCCATCCAATGGGCTCGTTTCAAATAGCAACAAAGAACAGGGACGCAGTAATGATTCTGATTTTATAAGAAAGCGGAAAGATTACAACAGGGAGACAGCAAAGGGGGGGGATTAAATGAAGGTTAAAGGGAGGTCTGCCCTCATAGGACGCTATGGACTGTAACTGCTAGGATTCTCAGCAAGTATAAATCTTTCACATTACGGCTGCTTTAAGATGGAATATGATGTAAAAACACACAAACAGAAAAAGGAATGAATATTCATAAATACACAAATGCAAAGTGATCGACAATTGTGCTTTGACTTAATAAGTCCCAGCAATCAGACCTGCTAATCACGCTCTGTATAGCCAGGGTGGAGGAGGTGTGGGGTGGGGGAGAGAAGAGAGACAGACAGACAGACAGAAACCCATCAGAACAGAGACTGAGCTATGGGATGAACACAGACGTTAAGCAGAGCCATTGCTCTGTGATAAAGACCCCTTGTAGCAGCACTACGTGTCTGTATCAGCTGCCTTGCAGTGTGACGTTAGGCTAAATGTCAGCCTTATTTGCAGCAATATTACCCTCCCCCAGTTCAGCCTTTAATAAAGGCAATAAATCAATATAAAAAGGACCATGTTGGTAGTGAGCAGCAAGAGAGAATTAACTAGACATCTAAGTTAAGTCCCAGACAATCAATCAGTCTTTACATCAGTCCTTAATACACAAAATAGGAGAAGTGATAAGAATATCAAATAGGAAATGTAAAAATGCAGGCTGCAAACACTGAATGTAAGGGATACCCTCCACCCCTTACACAGAGAAACAAACAGAAAAGATGGCAAACAATACAGGTTGCTCCAAATACAAAGTATGCTCAAGATATTCTTCGTTGGAGATTGTCTGGTCTTTAAAAGTGCTTGTAGATATATGTAATAAAACGGAAAATAAATAACCAATAATACTGCAGATTGTCTGGTGCTAGCTGGAAGACGCACAACTGAGATATTTTGCTAGCACTCACATTTCATAGAGTTATAGACCAGCTCCGGGTAAAATAGCTTGCAGCGGTGCAATCCCCCACTGATGGATATGTAGCTCTATGGGTCAGTCTCACGGCATACAGATTAATATATAAAATAAATAAGAAAGCAAACAGTAGTGCTTATTTTAGTAAAAATCGATAAACATAACAATGAATGGTAGTTTACTCACATTTGGTAGAGCAGTAGACACCGTTCAAGTATAAGCACTTGGGCGGTATAATCCCCACCAGGGAGCGGTTTAAGATTACATCATGTTTTTATGGTTTTCTCCTGAACTATTACAGAAATATATGTATTTTAACCTTTGCACATCATCATGTGACCTTAGTAGAGACCAAAGGTCATATAGGACGCCATTTTGGCGCCAATTTCTGTACGTTTGAATTGTTATGTATTCTATGACCTTGTATGCAAGGTCTTCAGTATTTATACTTTATGAAGAATTTCTGGTGAAATGCGTTTATGTATTTTAACAAGTTTACAGCATTAAAGTAGGTTTGGCATTCACCTTTTAATTGTGTTTGTCCATTTTATACTTTTATTGTTCCTGGCACATCTATCATCCTTGAAAAACCTTCTGTACCTTATCCTGTGGATAACTTAACATTATATCCCTGGTGGGGATTATACCACCCACGCGCTTATACTTGAGCGGTGTCTACTGCTCTATCAAATGTGAGTTTCTGTTTTAATAAAATTATATATATATTCATTCAAGCACTCTGAAGCCCAGCCTGTTACCAACCAAGAGTATCTCAAGCATACTTTGGACTCCGTATTTGGCGCAACCTGTTTTGTGTGAATCTTTACACCACAATGTTTGCTGTCCTTCAGAGCGAATTTCGGAAGAATGTCTCCTCGCTCGATCATTACCACTCCTCTGGTAAATATACTCTCAGTTACTAATACAAAAAGATAATTCCTGCGCTCACTCCCATTACTCCCGGGCGGCAGCAATGACTACAGTACACATCAGCCCAAATATATGGTTAAAAAAAACCCAAAATTTAAAAATTTAAATAAATAAAAAGTTACCTGCGCTCTCTCCTTAATCCCTATGTATATTTAAACAAATGGAGGTCATTTAGTTACTCCAATGGCCACTGGAGGAAATGCCCGCCTGCCACGTCAAGGCTGACCCCCCTATGCGGGTCCTACATTGACCCTTCACCTTGCTTCCTTGAGCTTCTGGCAAAGATATCTCCACTGAGACAGAGAGGGGTATTTTTTTTTTATATACACCCCTATATACTTATTAACCCTTAATAGGGAACACATGGGTTGGGCGGCTGCATTGTGGCTATTGGAGTAACTAAATGACCTCCATTTGTCTAAATATACATAGGGATTAAGGAGAGAGTGCAGGTAACTTTTTTCTTTGGTTTTTAACTATATATTGGGGCTGATGTGTACTGTAGTCATTGCTGCCGCCCGGGAGTGATGGGAGTGAGCTTTTTGTATTCACTTTTTGTATCACACATACTCTCAATGACTGCCAACATTTTGCGTTATCAATTGCTTTATGTATAGTTACACAATTTCACTTTTGCTGTGCATCACAAGCACCGTCCTATTGATTTATCCCCTATTTGGAGTTATAGGTTGTTTTGCCCACTAATAGGATTGCTGCCCCTACAGGTAGTCTAGGCACATCACATTCTTCTCACATCTAGCTCTTCTACACTGACCAGGAAATAGTGCCCCTAGAGTTGGGGGTAGCACATCACATCCAATATGCTTTTAAAACAAAAAACAAAACAAAAAAGTGGGACTGAAACGTCGACACTCTGTATCCAAAGATTTGATGCTAAATAAAAAGCACTATTTGAAATAAATTTTGAGTCATTTGAGTGCTCTCCATCAAGATTATATATATATTTTATTATTATTATTTTTTAAATTTGATTTTTTTAAGTTTCCTCTCCTCTTGCGTTGCGCACCAACCCGACTCTCTGCGATTTTTAATAAAGGCAAGAAGCCTCGCCAATTGCTCTTTGGATTGAGGCAGAGGAAATGAATGTGGGAACAAATATCCATGGATTCACTTCCAAGAAACAGAATTTATTTATTTGTTCTCCTTTCAAAGCCATATGAATACACAGAGCTGGATTTAGACGGTCACAAAAAGCACAGATCATGCAAAAAAATACAAGAAAAAAATATCGAGAGACAGTTTTCCCAAGTCGTGGAATCTGCAGCACAAGTGCAACGATTCCCATTGTCCGTGGTGCACAGATTGCTGACAAACCAAGAAGGCAAGGATGTCCTCCTTGGAGTTTATAGTGAAGTAAAATAAAATGCAATCCGCTACAGCACAGAGCGTCAGGAAGCAGCAAGATCAGGCAGCCACCAAACCCACTTCTTCTAGATTACGTCAGAAAGCGTGCCGTGGCTTACAAACACAGCCTCACATTCACTGTCCCTGCACCGTGCAACCGTGCGCTTAACGGATCTGTCTGTCATAGAACCCACAGTGACCACAAAGTATCATTAGCCCATCGCGCCTTAGCAACCTCGCCGTAATGCATTGCAACGGTGCTACGTTATCGCAGACAACACAATTCACAAGATTTTAAAATAAATAAATAAAAAATAAAAAGTCAGACAAACCTCCATGGATTTAACACAGAAATATTGTGGACTTTTGATACTAAAAAAATAAATAAAAGAAGTGGTTCTAAAATTGTACATAAGTGGAGGTCACCATGAAAACCAATAAAACAAACATTTCTGAATACTGCGCCAGCTTTAGTACATAGCCGGTTCAGGTTGGCTAGAAGTCAAATATAATAGTGACATGTTCTAACTAAGCGCAATGCATTGGTTTTGTTAGGTCTTTTTATTCTCATATAGAGCACATAATTGTACAGTACAGATCAACACCAGACACAAAATGACTGGGGATTGCAAAATAAAAATATTTCATTACACACAATTAGATCACTTCCCAGTTTCACTATAGTTGCTGCTCACATACTTTATGCATTTTTAGGAAGAATTGCAAAAACGTTTGGGTTCTAGAAATCCAGCAACCGCTATGGAATTGTATGTATCTATTATATTGCCCACTTCTGCTTCTCTGGGACACATCAGTAAGTCTCCTCCCCACCATGTCTCAGGGCAATATAGATTATAAATTAGGGTTATTGGACGATGTAGTCCCTTATACCAGCTGTTTGTCAGGATTACTCGTTGATCCAGCACGTAGAATTGGATCACACCTAGGAGTAAAAGGCAACGTCTTACCGAGCCTTAGAATGGCCGGACTGAACGTACCAAAGAATAGTCAGAATACTTGCCAAGGTCAGGGACACGGAATGGGACGCAACGATAAGGGAAAGCTAGATGTCAGGGATACCAGAATACAGGTTAGTCAAAACAAAGCCAAAGTCAATAAGCTCAGGAACGCACTCTCAGACAACCACTAAGGGAAACCACGACAGGGCAATGAGGAAAAGTAAATTTGCCTTTAAATAAGTGCATTACCGATCTAATTGGGCGAAAACAGCCTTTAACCCCAAAACGTGAGCGTCTCCCACATGACATCATGCGCACGCTGTCATCGACGTGGGGTTATAAATTGGCGTGGATCTGCAGCGGCCAGCAAATACCATAAGGTGAGGAGGAATGTTGTTACACTGTTCCAATAACTCTACATTTCTCAATCACAAAACGGAGACATATACACAATATTTATACAACTGTTATGGGTCCATTTAAAGTGTAAAATGGAAAATACAGCTGCAGAATTTATAATAAAAAAAATAGCCAAAAGCGTGACTATACATCTGCAACTTTTGCTGAAATTATTCAGTTTGTTTTGAAAATCACTGCAGAGTTTAAAGAATGACCCCCCCCCCCATGTTTGTACACAACAACGATCGACACAAAACGGCTACGATGTTGCACTTTGAAATGGTCTCAGCAGAACGCGCAGCCTAATTTACCAAAATTAGGACAATTACGCTTTTTTGGTTGCTGAAACACTGAAATGAAGTCATTACGGAATATCTACCCTTTAATTAAATTAATGGAGGCATCGCGTGCGACCGAAATCACAGCACTGGGGTTTCAGTTCACCTAACTGGGACAGCAGAGTCCTGCGGGTGCCAAACATTAAGAGATGTCAAGATTTTAATATCATCATCTCGGTCTTTGAATTAACTGGAAATAGCAATCCACATGTAATATGGACACTTTAAGAACCAAAACAACTTATGCTAAAATGTCTCAGGCTCGTACAGCCTTCCTACACACTTCCTGATTTATTTATTTTTTCAAATATATATATATATATTTTTTTTTTTGTAAAGCTTTCCTTACTGCATAGTGTGTTTAAATAAGAATGTATCTCCTTCTCAAACTGCCTGTTAGACTCTGCAGAGGTCTCCTGTGTGTGATTAAAGTGCAACAGAGCAAGACACAGATAACTCTAAAGTAAACACACTGTGCTGTAAGATCTGGTAAAAAAAAAAAAATAATAAAAAAAAATTAAAAGTAGGCCGTGGCAATCACAGTTAAGCTAAAGATGTTTTGGTGCATAGAGCAGCCCTTTAATTAAATGTGCAGATATCCTGTGCTCTGTATTTGGTATAGTCGTGTCTTTCCGTGGCACAACAGATGTTTGTTAACTACGTTTCACACAATGCTCAGGTGACCTTAAGGTTTGTGGGATACATTATTATTTTATTATTTATATAACGCCATCAGATTTTTTAGTGCTGTACAATGGATACATACATGTGTGGAGCACACAGGTTAGGGGTCATCACTTTGTGCGGTTTGGACATTGACGTATTACAAAGAATAAGAACAGTTTGTTGGGGGTGCGTGTTGGCATACACTATTCTTTATTAGTAAACTGATAAAATAGGGGCAGGAGGCATTTACCAGGTATTCAGCAACAATCGAGAGTGGAAACAGGAGAAAAACGGACCTGAACAGGTGTGTTAAACATTCCACACCAGAATAAAAATGGCCCTTCCCAACTCCTACAGCAGGGGGTAGTTCCTGTAAAAATGGCCCTTTCCTACCCCTAACACCTACAGCAGGGGGTACTTCCTGTAAAAATGGCCCTTTCCTACCCCTAACACCTACAGCAGGGGGTACTTCCTGTAAAAATGGCCCTTTCCTACCCCTAACACCTACAGCAGGGGGTACTTCCTGTACAAATGGCCCTTTCCTACCCCTAACACCTACAGCAATGGGGTACTTCCTGTAAAAATGGCCCTTTCCTACCCCTAACACCTACAGCAGGGGGTACTTCCTGTAAAAATGGCCCTTTCCTACCCCTAACACCTACAGCAATGGGGTACTTCCTGTAAAAATGGCCCTTTCCTACCCCTAACTCCTACTGCAGGGGCTACTTCCTGTAAAAATGGCCCTTCCCTACCCCTAACTCCTACTGCAGGGGCTACTTCCTGTAAAAATGGCCCTTTCCTACCCCTAACTCCTACTGCAGGGGCTACTTCCTGTAAAAATGGCCCTTTCCTACCCCTAACTCCTACTGCAGGGGCTACTTCCTGTAAAAATGGCCCTTTCCTACCCCTAACTCCTACAGCAGGGGGTACTTCCTGTCAAAATGGCCCTTTCCTACCCCTAACTCCTACTGCAAGGGCTACTTCCTGTAAAAATGGCCCTTCCCTACCCCTAACTCCTACTGCAGGGGCTACTTCCTGTAAAAATGGCCCTTTCCTACCCCTAACTCCTACAGCAGGGGGTACTTCCTGTAAAAATGGCCCTTTCCTGCCCCTAACACCTACAGCAATGGGGTACTTCCAGTAAAAATGGCCCTTCCCTACCCCCAACTCCTACAGCAGGGGGTACTTCCGGTAAAAATGGCCATTTCCTACCCCTAACCCCTACATCAGGGGGTACTTCCTGTAAAAATGGCCCTTTCCTACCCCTAACCCCTACAGCAGGGGGTACTTCCTGTCAAAATGGCCCTTTCCTACCCCTAACTCCTACTGCAGGGGCTACTTCCTGTAAAAATGGCCCTTCCCTACCCCTAACTCCTACTGCAGGGGGTACTTCCTGTAAAAATGGCCCTTTCCTACCCCTAACTCCTACAGCAGGGGGTACTTCCAGTAAAAATGGCCCTTCCCTACCCCCAACTCCTACAGCAGGAGGTACTTCCGGTAAAAATGGCCATTTCCTACCCCTAACCCCTACAGCAGGGGGTACTTCCTGTCAAAATGGCCCTTTCCTACCCCTAACTCCTACTGCAGGGGCTACTTCCTGTAAAAATGGCCCTTCCCTACCCCTAACTCCTACTACAGGGGGTACTTCCTGTAAAAATGGCCCTTTCCTACCCCTAACTCCTACAGCAGGGGGTACTTCCAGTAAAAATGGCCCTTCCCTACCCCTAACCCCTACAGCAGGAGGTACTTCCGGTAAAAATGGCCATTTCCTACCCCTAACCCCTACAGCAGGGGGTACTTCCTGTAAAAATGGCCCTTTCCTCCCCTACAGCAGGGGGTACTTCCTGTAAAAATGGCCCTTTCCTACCCCTAACCCCTACAGCAGGGGGTACTTCCTGTAAAAATGGCCCTTTCCTCCCCTACAGCAGGGGGTACTTCCTGTAAAAATGGCCATTTCCTACCCCTAACCCCTACAGCAGGGGGTACTTCCTGTAAAAATGGCCCTTTCCTCCCCTACAGCAGGGGGTACTTCCTGTAAAAAATGGTCCTTTCCTACCCCTACAGCAGGGGGTGGCCCTCCCCAACCCCTATAGCATGGGCTACCTCCGGTAAAAATACGATGGCTTTCACACACCATTTCAGATGAGGTTTCCTGGAGGTTGGAGGACACTGGTATAACATTCTGACCTGATCTCATGGCAAGACCTCTTTATGGACAAATGCCACAAAAGTGGAACAATCACTATGGAAACAAATGGGACCGCTCCCAATGATTCCTTGTTTTCTGTAGGAATAGGATCATTTTAAGAATGTTTAGATCAGTGACACTTTCATAAAATCTCCTTCTTCGTACCTGGTTTCTTTAAATAAGTGTTCGCGCCTCATCTCAGAGTCTACTTGTACCTCTGGAGAGTTGGCAGTTACCTTTGACGATTTAGCGAACAGCAAAAGCATGTATAATCCTCCAACGCATTTCACATCCGAAATGTTCAATCCGTTAAGTCTCTCTTTTTGTATTCTTGTGCTTTCATTCAGATTCCCGCAGTGTGGCTGAGCCTTTTATGGAGATGTTCTTCCAAATAAACTTACAAGAAATCTGCATCCTGGCTTCCAGGGTCACTAAAGGGAGATCGATGTTCAAGATTTACCCTATTTAGTAGGGAGTATTTCCAGTATTGCGATTACATAGAATCCAATATGGCACAGTGTGTGCTTTACTAAGGAGATTTAACTTCTCCGTTAGACTTTCACCCAATCCCCACTCCTTCAAACAAACAATCATTCAAAACTTACGTCTTCAGGAAAGCACATCAAACTGCCAACACCGTTCCCTCCCCACACCTTGATTATTCTCAGGTAATGGACATCAAAACAAAAAACACTAAGCCCTCAGTGAATACTATCGTAGCAACCTACTTTGCTACCCTACCCTTACCTTTTGTGTCACTATACCCCACTCCCTCTAGCATGTAAACTCACTGAGCAGGCCCTCAATCCCTCTGTTACTGTGTCACTATACCCCACTCCCTCTAACATGTAACCTCACTGAGCAGGGCCCTCAATCCCTCTGTTACTGTGTCACTATACCCCACTCCCTCTAACATGTAAACTCACTGAGCAGGGCCCTCAATCCCTCTGTT